>NC_081344.1:32399141-32501761 GCF_029784015.1 Lycium ferocissimum
TTATGCAAATTGCAAAATGGACATTATATAACTCCAGAAGAATAATGTTTCAATCTAATTTTTATATTTAATAAGACGAAATCAAATTGCCAAAGTGGGCAGTTAATTGCGCTGTCTTGACCCCACCGAAAATGTGAAAAAATAACTGAAAATTGTTAAACTTTTTAAAAATCTGTTAGTGTTGACTAACCTACTAGCATTATATCTCCTGTAAAACCAATAAGGGTGTCTGTCATACGGGACTGGTCGGCCCAATCCCGGTATCATATAGGGGTATGGGGCTTAGGGGCAGGGGGAGTGGCGGAATCAGGGTTTTCGCCGAAAGGATTCAAAATATAAAAATGTAAACATACAAAGAAGCCTAAAGGGGTTCAACATCGACTATATACATAAAAAATAATTTTAATCTTGTAAATAGTATTTTTTTTTTTCGAGGGATGGATGCACACCCTGCATAGTCTGCCTCACGTTTTGCTTAGGGGTAGGAGATGGGATGGACGGCGGTAAAAATTTCGGCCAGGCCCGGTCCGGGCCCGCCTGAATTTTTTTTAAAAAATCCAACCGTTGCCACCAACGGCTATATAGCCGTTTGAACCCACCCCCAAATTTTTTATTTAGCCCTAAACTTTAATAAATTGCCTTTTAACCCAATTTCTAAACTATAAATAATCCTTCATTCTTATTCATTTTCACACAAATCTTCCATTAATTATCTCTCTCTATATATATATAAAATATTTGTTAATCATCTTTGGTGAAATATTTTTATTTTTGTGAATTGGGCAATATTTGGATTTTGGAGCAACTTTCAAGCTTCAAGTAACCAAATCTCAATTTCAACGTATACGATTACGTCTGCTTTTATGCAGACGTTTGATACACTCATTCCATCCTTTAATTTATTTGATTCTTGCATTTTATTTGCATCTTTTATTTCAAGTAATTTTCATACTTTATTTTATTATATTTTGAAAATATGTCTTCTAAAAAAATTACGATCCCTTAGTTAGGTGTGACTGTGAATATCCCTAACCCTTTTAGTAGTAGTAATGGTCCTAAACGTGGTTCTTCTAGTAAATCTAAAATTCAAGTTAGAAACAATACGGATGATTTTACTCATGTTGATGAAACTGATTTTAATTGTCCCCCCGGTTTTCCCCAGAAGATTTAGATTTAGAAAATGAAACCTTAGAAAGAGCTTATGGTAATTTAGATTTTGATCAATTTGAAAATTTAGAAGAAGAAGAAGAAGGAGAGGAATTAGATTTAAATGACACACCTACTAGTCCCGTTACCGAAGCTCCAACTCGGACTCCATCTCAGTCTGGAGGTGGTCTTCCCACTAAACCTCCTACTTGGGGTAAGACTAAGGTGCAACGTCCTAGAACTAGTGTTGTATGGAGATTCATGACTCATCATGATGATAAAATTTACGTTACTTGCAACAAATGTAAAGAAGTAAAAAAAACGCGGATCCGGTGGAGGGGCGGGTGGGACGGGTGGTTTAGATAGACACTTGAAAAAATGTGTTGGAAATCCATACTTTGATGCTCGAATAGAATTCGGACTTGACCCAGTTCCTAGCGGCGCTACTAGTTTTGCTCCGCTGGATCCGTTGGGGGATCTAATATGGTCAACAAACTTTAAATCCTTCTAACCCCGCCGTTACTAAAATTGCTTATAATAAAGATCGTGAAGAACTAGCTAAAATGGTCGCAGTCTGTGGCTTGGCTTTTAGTTTTCCTTCTAACCCCAGTTTGGTGCATTATATTAGAGCTATGTATAACCCTACTTTTCAAGGTATTCCTAGATCCACTGTTAGAGCCGATGTTTTTAAATTTCAGAGTGATTATTGTCAGTATATGCGTTGTGTTTCATCACTTAGATAATAGAGTGTACGTACTTGATATAAGCGCGTTGTTAATGACAATGATTATTTATGTGTTACGGCACATTGGATTGATCATAACTGGAATATGCAAAAACGTAGACTTGGTTATAAATATGTTGATGAGAAAAAAAAGGTTCTTATATTTATTCAAATGTTCAAGAAGTTTTGCAATTATATGGTCTTCTTGACAAAGTTTTATCTGTTACATTTGATAATGCTTCTTCCATGACTAAGTGTCTTTGAAATTATAGCTATAAGAATTTGACCAATTAACGCTGATATTTTTTATGTCCGATGTGCATGCTATGTTTTTAATTTAGTTGTAAAAGATGGTCATGATTTATTTGATGGTTCTAAAAAATTACGATATGCTTGTCAATATGTTTTCAGCGCTCATAAGCAAAGTAGAATTAACTTGTTTAAAAAATATTGTGTTGAGCAAAAATTGCCAGTTAGAAAAATTCCAAAAGAAGTTTGTACCAGGTGGAATTCTTTATATGAAATGCTACTTGTTGCTTATGAATATCAAAAATCCCTTTAGTATGTTTTTAATGCACATCATTATCTTCCCCAAGAACAAATAGCAGCTAATGATTGGAATGATATTGAATCGCTATGTATTTTTTTAGAAATTTTTTATTGCAACAAAACAATTTTCCGGTATGTACTATCCTACTATTGCACAAATGTTATTTTATATTTGTGGACTTACAAAACCATTTTCGGAATATAGAGAATTAAACCGCTATGAGGAAGCCGTTGATGAAATGATTCTCAAATTTAAAAAGTATTTTTTTTCTATTCCCGATATTTATTTGATTGCTTGTATACTTGACCCGTCTTTAAAATTAAGAGGTGCTAAGGGACTTGTTGAAATTTTTTATTTACATTTAGAAATACCAAAAAACAAACTTCCAACTGCTGAAGAGTGTAAAAATAGCATATATACTAAAGCTAAACTAATGTATTATAGTTATAAATCTTTGGAAAGAAGAGGTGCAAATGAACGTCCTTTGCAAAAACAAAAAAAAAAGGCTAAAGTTGGCAATAGAAAATTTGATAAATCAATGCGTACTGCCTGACTTGGTATTGCTTCTACTCAAAATGAAAGCGATCTTGATTCTTATCTTAATCAGGGATTTGAAAGCATCATTGCGGATGACGATGACAATGAAGATCTTTTAGGATGGTGGAGGGAAAGCGGCAAGTCATTGCCATTACTCTAAAAAATGGCTCGAGATATCCTAGTTGTTCAAGCATCATCAATAGCTTTGGAGGCAGCTTTTAGCGTGGCAAGATTACAACTCGGAGACCACAAACATTCATTATCACAAGATAGCTTGGAGATTTTCGTCTTATTCAGAGATTGGATCAACGCAGAAAGAAGAAATTGTGGGCAACCAAAATTAACCCGTCAAGAAGAAGAAGAATATGAAGAGATAATCAACACTTGACGACATGGAACTTATGGACTGTCAACCATCATTGTCAATTCCAGATCTGGATCCAACGGAAGCGATACGACAATTAGAAAAAAATGTACATAGATCCGTACAAGTTTTCGTGTGATAATTTACAATTAGCTACTTAGATGACTAGTTGAAACAGAACCCTTCCTAGAAGGTGACTGTGTAGATTAGGTGATCTTATTGTAACTTAGAGGCCTAATTGAAGCAGAACCCTTCCTAGAAGGTGGCTGTGTAGATTAGGTGTTCCTCTTGTATTTGAGACTCTGAATCAACCTTTATGAAATTTAAAAGTTCTATTGAATAAATAAACGTAAAGTTCTTACTTGAAATTATTTTTCTTTTCATAACTACTAAAAAAATGCAATTCTTTATAATTTTATAAAGACTTGAAATTATATTTAATATTATCTAATTAATTAAAAAAACTAGCCCTTCGATGAAAATTTAATATTAACTAATAAGTTTTAAAAACTAGCCGTTATAAGTTCTAAAAACTAGCTGTTTAATTTGTATGTTTTGAAGTTTTATGATTTGCAATGTGTTTAAGTTTCGCTTCTATGCTTTGAATTTTAGATTTGCAATGTGTTTAAGACAATGTTATCAATTTAAATTTTAAGTTTGAAGTTTTATATTAAATTTGTGTCTATTTAGTACTTAAAAGTTAAATATTTAAATAAATTTTAAAAAAATCTCCCGACCCGTCCCCTCCCGGAGTGAGACGGGACGGGGCCTCCCAAAGATCCCCCCGGTCGCGGTCCTCCACCAGTCCGGTCCCCAAGAAATCTATCCGTCCCCAAAATAGAACTGTTCCTTTCGACAGGCTTAAACACTAATCAGGTAAATATTTATATTTTGCAATTTAATTTTTCAAAATTTTGATGAAATAACTAATTTTTCAAAGATATAATATATCCCGTTGGGTAAAAAGTAATACACATTTATCTTAGTGTCGAATGCTATTGTTGACACCTAATTTTGCCCCCCCTTTATTTCAATTTATTTCCTGGAGCTTCTAAATTTATCGACGAGCTAAACGCTTTATTTTCACTATTATTAATTTTCACTATTCTACTATCAACATTACTAGTATTACTTTATCACAAATTTTAAATGGTTCGTCGTCGCTTCATTTCTTTTAGGATTTGTACTCGTTGAATTAATTTTACTTTATTAAGTCCTCTGCTTTCTACATACTAATTATTATTTGTCTTCATATAGTATTTATGGTACTTGTTATTAAGTTAGAAGCTCAATGAAATTTATATCAACCATTGCAAGATCCATAATAGCTCACATTTTAACTCAAAGTAATCCCAAATTAGCCCAAGACATAACATCCCATGTTTTTGTATTCTAGGTCTTTTCCAAACAATAAAAACACCAACAAAGCTGCCTTTACGTGATTGTTGAAAAAAAATAATCAAAAGGCTTTCCACTTTCTACCACTTTCCCTTTGTCTTTATATTGCAACAGATTTGTTGCACCATTTTAGTGAAAAACATTCACCAACAAAGCTGCTCCTTGGCTGCCATTGTTTAAAGGAAAGGCTCCGGCCCGTGACTCTTCCCTTTCACAAAAAAAATTTGACACGTTGGGCACCCGATACCTACGTTTCCCTATTCATGTTTACTTCTCCTTCTTCTCTCTCTCTCACTTACTTAACTTCTTATGAAATCATGTTTTTAAAATCATCGATCCTACGGGGTAAAATGAGGTCTTTTAATATCAAGAACAAGACAACAATAGTGTCTGCGGTTAAAGTTTTAAGGTATTGACATTTAGCCATAGAAGGAGGGAGGGGGAAAAAAAAAGGAGTTTAAGTAGTCCAAGAAAAGAACGGGGAGAGAAAAGGATTTTGCTACTTCTCACTCTCTCTCCTTTTATCATCTCTAAAAAGCTCTAAATATTTATTACAAATTTTTTTTTAATTCCGGTGGACTTTAGCCGTGACAAAAGTCATTTGAATTCATTTTCGAGTTTCGGATTTTCATAACGAGAGAGTAGATTCGAGGCCAATGTCTGTTTAGAGGTAAATCCAACGCTATTATTGGCTTTTCATGTTAAATTCTTTTTTACTCGGGATAATCATGTTTTTTTAAGGATTTTAGTTAGATTTGGTAGTCGTTGTTTCATCTATGTGGTTTAGTTATAGCATTGGAAGCATATTCCTTAGTTTGGAGTTTTAATGAGTTAAAGAACCATGGTTGAAGCTTCTTCCTTAATCGCTAAAAATGCATGTGGATTTAATGTTTATGGGTCTTTTCGTGTGTTAAATTATATATATTTGTTGGAGATTTTTATTTGCTAGAAACTATGTATTAGACGTTAAAATAAAAAAGCTTTGAGTAGTGTGTGTATATTTTAAATTGGTTAACATGGTCATGATGATTGCATGTCATACTATAGTCCTCATGACTTGAAGTAAAACTTTTCATTAGTTCATAATGACCAGCTAAGCTTAAAGTTATTTGTAGTAGAAATCAAAATCCAGCCTCTCTGTTAGCATGAGTTAAATTTTTGTAGTCCTAGTTACCATGACATTTTAATACCTGCTTTAACATGAGTTTGCGTATTGCGTATTTCTCCTCTAATTTTAATATTCGCTAAGAATTGTATATTATCCCTAACTCATCTTTACTTTCTTTTCTCTTTGCATGAACACGAGCCTAAAGTTTCACTTTGAGACTCCACGACTACCACACGGTCATACATCTCTTCTCTCGGTCCCTCTATTAAATAGCGACATTGAGAGGATTTTCTCCTTTCCAGAGTCGGATCGAGTCGTTTATTTTATCCTATCTCCATCTTGTCTTTTATATGACTTATTGCTTGTTGTTCGACTAAATTATCATTGTTTATTTCGGTCATGACCGCATAAAACCGTGAGACTTCTTAGTATCTTGACCTTTAGCTAATAGATAATTATTTTCTAACTTCCTTAGTAAGAGTTTTAAACTTGTCAATGTCGCATGGTAAAATTGATTTCTTAAGATGTTATTAAACATGGAAGTTTAAGCTTTGAATTAGAATTTGAACCAAAATGACATTGGTTCGTAACTTTTTTTTGTTATTTGGAGAAAAAAATGTTGCCAAACTAAAGTTCTTTTTCTTCAAAAAAAAAAAAAATATGCTTTCCTAAACATTATACTTGCCAACTTTATACTCTATATTATATTTATAAACATATCTTCCTACTAGTTATAGTGACTTATAAAACGTTCCCCTTTTTACATCGAGCTTTAGCTTTAATTAATTTCGGAATCCGGTCGGTTAACCATTATTAATGGAACTTAGGATATTAATACCTTCCCTCTAGGTTAGTTGTACCTAGAATCTGAACTTTTAAAATTTACTTTAGAATAACTTTAATTAACTTTAGGTGTCCTAATTCACCATAATAATTAGGTGGCGACTCTTTTTTAAATAACCCCTTTAATTACCCGGATGTTGTAAACTATTTTGACTCCGGTTAAAATAGAGTATAACAGCTATTTGACAAACAATTCATTTTTTATATACAAATTTTTAATTGATGTTTGTGCATACGTACACTACACTAGTTATTTTATAGTCGCAACATAAAATTAAATCAATACTTTTTCTTTCCCTTCTTTTCATTTCCTTTCTAGTTTCTATATATATAATATTACTTTACTACTATATAGAAGCATGGGTTTAACCCATGCTTCGTCGTCAGTCATCATTTGAAAAAAAAAATAAAAAAAAATCAGGTGGACCCCATACTAAAAACATCAAAAATATATTAATAGAAGCATGGGTTTAACTAGGGGTGTTCATGGTTTGATTTGAGTCGGTTATTGATTAAAATCATAACCAAGCCAATTTAGTTGGTTTTTAAATGTCTAAAACCATAATCAAACCAAATAAAATAATAATCACCGGTTTGGTTATTGTCGGTTTGGTTCGATTTTTCGATTTATGACTAGCAGTTATGAGACTTATCGGTAAAACATTAAAAAGTTGAAAAAGACATGTCTTTTTTTTTTTGTTCAAACGATAAATTTTATTTATATTTTAAGGTGGAACATACATCATAGAAACATTTTCACAATTAGTGATATTGTAATACTCAAGTTACCCAAAGTTGCTAAACTATTACATATAGAGCTAAAAGCTAACTTAGTAGTGGCTGCACCATTTTTGCCATCTTAATATACATACCTGGAAATAAAGTAGAGCATTGGAACTTTTAGTTGTTGTTACAAACATACACATTAATTAAACATAAAGACTACCTAAAATTAAAATGAAAATATATGAAATAAAAAAACTTTGTGTAATGATCCCAAACTTTGGGGCAGTACTTGCATTTTTCCCTCAATTCTCCCATTTTATTAAAAACTTTTTTGTAATGATCCCAAACTTCAGATGTTTTTCTATCATTATCCCCAAGGCTAGGGTCTTGACTACAAAGAGTTGTTCTTTTCTGCTTTTTAGGAGGATTACCCGCGGAAGAAGTATTAAGGCATTACCATGTGTTTGAGTTGCAGCAAATGCTGATATTACTAAGGTATCTTATATAGGAACCTCCAAATCTATAACCTCTATCCTTTTCATATGAAAAATATTAGAAGTTTAGGACCCATTCAGACAAGAAAAAAGAAAGGTATAAATTCGAAAAAAGAAAAGAAAATAAACAACCTAAAATCAAATGGCTGACAAAGAAAGGCTAAAAATTTAAGTTAAAAGACATTAGACTCTAATGTGAGCTTCTGTTAGTAGGTTTACACTTAACACTTAGGGCTCGTTTGGTTGGAAACAACTTATCCCGTGATAATAATCCCGGGATAAGTTATCCCGGGATTAGTTATTCCACCCTCAAGGTGGGATAAAAACACACTATAATCCCGGGATAACTAATCCCGAAATTAGTTATTTCCAACCAAAAGTGGGATAAGGCGGCACTAATTTTTATCCCATGACTATTTTTGCTTATCCATCATACCAAACGAGCCCTTATCCGGGATAACTAATCCCTTAGGGTTCGTTTGGTTGAAAATAACTTATCCGGGATAACTAATCCCGAGATAAGTTATTCCAACCTCAAGGTAGGATAAAAAAACACTATAATCCCGGGATTAGTTATCCCGAGTTTTTATTCCAACCAAACGTGGGATAAGGCGGCACTAAATTTTATCCCAGGACTATTTTTTCTTATCCATCATACCAAACGAGCCCAAAGAGTTAAAAGACTTAAAGACATGGGCTTGGACATATTCTTAAAAACATGGGCCTTAAATAATCATGTGAAATAAGTAGACCAAAAATTAAATTAATGATTAAAAGGTATAAAATATTTATAATTATTTATGAAAAACTAATATTGTACATATATATAATTATAAAATTTATGTATATAATTTATCGGTTTGGTTCAGTTATTTATTTGGTTATTTTTTAATAGAACCATAACCAAACCAAATATTATCGGTTTTTAAAATTTAAAACCAAATCAAATCAAACCAAACCAAACCAAACCAAATGTCAGTTTTTTTATTCGGTTTGGTTAAATTTTCGGTTTGATTTTGGTTTTAACCAAAACCGTGAACAGCCCTACGTTTAACCTATGCTTCGTCGTCAGTCATCATTTGAAAAAAAAAAAAAAATCAAGTGGGCCCCATACTAAAAACACAAAAAATATTTAAAAAAAAATTAGGTGGGCCCCATACTGAAAACACCAAGAATGTTTAAAAAAAAAGGGGACCCCACCATCTCCAAACTCATGTAAAAAAAAAAAGCAGGCCCGATATTAAAAAAAAAGTGGATCCCATATTAAAAAACAAGCAATGTCAAAAGAAAAAAACGTGCACCCCATATTAAAAAATCAAATAATATTCATGTAATTCCTAAAGTATCCCCATTAAGTCAATAATAGTGGATTCATTACCACATGCGTATCAATCCATTAGTGGGAATAAATAAAATTATTATACAGCAAAAAACATGGACCCCATATTATTACTTTTCTTCAAAAGGTTAAGTAGTCAAACCATACAATTTTCTTTCTTTTCTTATATTATTTTTGAGATCTAATCTAGCTATTTAACTATTGTATTCTATTATTAAGTATGTCATTTATTTGTTATGTTTACTAAAATAAATATACTTAAAATATTTATATTTTAAAATAAGATCGAATTTAATTAATTTTTTATTTTTTTCCTTACTCTAATAAATGTGAAAAGGGATTAATATAGTAAAAGAAAAATAATATTAAATGGAGATCAAATAATTAATAAGGTAAATTGGTCAAATTATAATTCTAATTACGTTTCCTTAAAAAAACCGTGCAAAAGACAACATGACAAGTAAAATGAGCTAAACCAAGAATATTTACCAAAAATTAAAAAAAACGAGAGTTCTTCGTTTAAATAAAAATCAAATTTCTACTTTGTTTCGTTTTAAACATTTAAAATTAATTTAATAATTTGAATTAGAATTATCATTAACAATAGAAATTTTCACCTTTAAATTTGATAAAAAAAGTAATAAGTATTATTTCAAAGAGAGAAAATAGTTTCCTTTTAAACAAGTCTTTCTTTTAAAAAGTATTAATAAGTTTTAGAATATTTTACACCTATTAAATTAATCTAAATGCTATATTAATCGTGTTTTGAACATAAATATATATTAAAACGTGAATATTTTATATATGTTTATTAGTAATATAAAATATATTATCACCACTCAAATCTACGTAGATACATTATAATGTTATTGCATACGATATATATATATATATATATATATATATTCTATTATATATAAGAGGGAATGTGAGGACTTTTGTAGTCTCATAATAATTTCCCAAATTTTTAAAAACTTCTCTTTTAAAACTTTTATGTCCTAATTTTATTTATTTAAGTCAATTTTTTTTATTTTTTGTTTTTAAAGTCTACTTTTGTACTTTTGTAGCTTACAATAATTTTCAAATTTTTTTAAAACTTTTTAATTAAAGTTTTGGTCCTAATCTTATTTATTTATATCAATTTTTTTTGTTTTGTTTTCAACCTCAACCTCGTTTTTCACAATGTTATATTAATCGTGCATCCTTTATTTCCTCCAAAGATTTTTTAATATATATATCACTAATCCCTAATTAAAGAAAATTCAGATTTCTTTGCACAACTTATATATATTTAGTTCATTAATATTTAAATTAAATATATATATATATAATGTCAAATTACTGGTTCCAAATTTGATTTGAATTAAATAATTTCATCAAAATGGAATTAAAATATTAAAGGAGTGGAATGAAAATTTTGCTTTTTATATAACTCCAAAGTATTGATGGGTATATGGTTGTTGTTGTTGTTATTGTACACTTGTCTACTTACACAAAATTATATAATATATATATATATATATATATATATATATATATATATATATATATACTAGTTTCCTAGCAAAGACTCTGGAAGAAAAGGAAAAGAAATATAAATGGAGAGAGAAAAAAAAAAAAAAAAGATTGCGTAAACCAAGGCTACGTAATACAGTCTCTCTGGAACAACCGAGAAAACGAAATAAAAAGAAGGTTGATGAAATATGTTCTTAACTTTGTCTACTGAGACTCCTCAGTCGTCACAAACAAATATTCGAATAATATAGCTACTAATTCATAGTTGCTCTGCTCTTTTAACTTCCAAGAATAATACATCTGAAGTAACGCAAAGCTCAATTCCATGGAGGAGTCTTGTTCAACGCAAGTGATAGATGGTAATGGAGAATTTAACGTTAAGGGTCTCCAGAATTTCGCTAACTCTGTCGACCTTGCATGTTGTGGTCTCTCTTATGCTGTTGTTGCTATTATGGGTCCACAGAGCAGTGGTATGTTTTATTTCTTCTCCTGTTCCTTATTAACAGTATTCCAATTTAGCACTTGCTTTGTATCTTCTACTTCTTTTTACTGTTACCTGTTGCTTCTTTGGTTATGTGTATCTTGTCACTTTGTTGCCGTTATATTTCTTTCTTTGTAGTTTGTCTTGGTATCTTGCTTTATTTGCTGTGTATCTTGCTATTGTGTTGTCATATTTTTCTTGCAATTCTGCTTTGATTTTCTTTTTCTTTTGAGTCGAGGGTCTATGAGAGAGAGCCTTTATACCCTACAGAGCTAGGGGTAATGTCTGTGTATATCCTACCCTCCCAAAAACCCACTTGTGGGATTACACTGGCTATGTTGTTGTTGTTGTTGTTTCTTCTGCTGTTACATTTTGATAAACTGGAAAGAAAGGGGATTCTATTAGTATCAGTTTTGTTCTTTTTCACTGCCAAGATGAAACCCCATATTCCTTTTCGATTATGATTTTACCTTAATCGCAAATAAACTTTGGTCGGCCATATCAGTCATTTTCAACTACAGATAATTGTAAAAACACAACCCAGCTGTCACTTTTTCGCGAGTTTCACACTCAAACTATCAGTTGTTCCCTTTTCCTTTTCTTGCCTGAACTATCACCATATATATATGAAGACACACCTAGTTGAGTAGATGGTGATAGTTCATCTAGGAAAAGGGAACAACTGGTAGTTGGCCTAATTAGCTTCGAAATGTATTTTGATACGTAAATGGTGATAGTTCCTGTAAGAAAAAAGAATAACTGATAGTTGGGGTGTGAAACTCGGAAAAGTGATAGTTCAGCTGTGTTTTTATCATTAACTCTTTTAACTATTACACACCCATTCATTCCAATATTGCTATCTTTTGCCCTGTTTATAATGTTGTTGCTTTAAGGGCACTTTGAACATTGTATGCTCTTTTATTCTCCATTGTTTCTTCTGCTGATAGAATTTGCCAGCAAATTTTGATAAACTGGAACAAGGGATGCTTTTATTAAATTTGGTAATATTTTCGCTGTGAAGGTGCAAGGTGAAACCCTTCATCCCCCTTGGGATATGGATTTACTTCAATCAACTGTGTCTTGATCACCAAAAAAGTTGGCATCAGCTATATGGATCTTTTCTATTCATTCTGTTCATATATTTTGCTTGCAAATTTTCATAAACTAGAAGAAAGAGATGCTATATCAATTTCAGCATTGATTTCGCTTTGAAGTCTCTTCTCGCTATCCAAAATGAAACCTCTCACTACCTTTCAAATATGGTTTTCCCTCAAAAAGCTACACCTCAATTCAAGATAAAGTTGTTGGGGTCAGCCCATGAATCTTCTCCAACTATTCTGCTCTATTCAGGCACAACTCATTATGATACTACTTTGCTTATACTACATGTTTAAGGAGAATTTAATAGATAAGCCTCGTGGGTACCTCTATATACTTCATTTTGATATGTTTGTTATATTACTTTCATTTTTCTTGCTTTTTTTCTTTTTTCTTTTTTCTTGAAGTATTTTCTAGCTTTGTGAACAAGGGTGAAAATAGGCTGTTCTTTTTCTTCTGAATTTGCCAGTTGGTTTTTCTGTTTTGTCATTTCATTGTGACATTTTCCTTTGCCAATTTGTTTTTAAGGATCTGTTCATGATTAGTGCTAATCCTAACACTTTTGTCCACAGGGAAAAGTACCTTGTTAAACCATTTATTCTATACCAATTTCAGGGAGATGGATGCTTTCAGAGGAAGGTAAGGCTCCCTCCCTCTCTTTGGCTTTGTGCATACAAGAACTTGAACGACGAGTACGTCTTCCAAATAAGGAAATATAGGCAATTCAACTTTCACATTCTAAAGTTAATGTATTTCGAAATTCATTTCAGGAGTCAAACAACCAGGGGAATTTGGATTGCAAAGGCTGTCGGCATTGAGCCATTGACCATTGTCATGGATTTGGAGGGTACTGATGGAAGAGAGAGGGGTGAGGTATGAAGCATTTTGTAATCTTTTTTAAGCATGTTACACTACATGATGTAATGGTTTGAATCATAAAATGCCACAAACCAGATTGTATCAACAACATAGCTTTAGGCCACTTGGTGCCCTCCTGCGCATATTCTTGTAACAAAAGGATCGGCATGTCCTGCATGTGTCACTGGGACAAATTACACCATGTTGTTGAACAAAGTAAAATTGTAAGAATATTCTCGGACACTTGCAATGAATTATTGGTGAATCAGCCTATTGCTAGATGGAGAGGTCGCTAGAAGTAATTCTTAACATTTAATCTGCGTATAATCAGTCTAAAGGTCCTCCTGAACTTCAAAAAAAAAAAAAAAAAAAAAAAAAAGCTCTCGAAATGATGTGAAATTCTTTGTCCTGCTCAAAGTAGACATAGGCAAAATTCTCTTTAATCCATTTATGCTAGGCTTAGTTGACAACATGGATATAGGGTTTAGCATAAAGCTCTTGTAATTCAGGCTGTCATTTGACCTGTCTTGCCTCTTTTTTCGCCCAACTCGAAGGACGACGGTCTTTCACTTGTTATAATTTATATTCTTCTCTCATTCAACTTAATTTGGGTAGATTGTGATCCTTTTTTATTTGGTAAGATTATTCTTACTTTTTTATACTTGAAATGAGATTTGAGTGGTGTGCTGATCTTGACATCATTGGGAGGTATTTTGTTCTTTCTGTTGATATTTGCGATTGGTTAAGGCCTAGTGCAATTATTTTCAAAGAAAATATTTTTCCATTAAGACATTCTTGGTCCCTTCAAATATGGTAAAAAGGCATCCTGGGCTATGCAGTTTCCATATCTACAAAAATTGCTTCAGAAAATGTCAGCCAAGTTATTTCTGGGCTAAAGAAAGAGATAAATATCGTGTACAAATCTGGGTTTCTATTAGCCTTTCTCATGAAGTTTTGCTTCCCTGCACCAGGCTTTTAAAATGTACAAGTAATTGTTTCCATTAAGATACTGTGAGAAAATAAGACGAGGAAGAGGGAAAGGAGAGAAACTCGGTTTGATTATATGCTGAAGTTATTGGGTATTAAATAGCAAAGGTATGCAAGTTCTAAACTAGGAAGGAGAAAAAAGAAGTATTTACTGGAGAACAATCAACCTAATGTATCCTCTCTGATGGTAATTGGGCAAACAATATGTTTACGATATCCTTGACATTTCTCCTCAAGCTGGTACATTTGTATGTACCAAGAGTGATACATATATAACTTGTTCTAGTGTGGTTTGATTGTCACGCACTCCATTTGACTTGTCTCTCTAAATCTTAATACTTTTTAGTAGTTCATGTAAGTTCACAGGTTGCCACTGTCATTTCTGCTCCTACACTGATCTTGCAACTATATTTTGCTTCGTACTATTCCAAGGCATTAAATTACCTCCAACCAGAATGTAGTACTCGGAAGTAGATTATCTATCAGAGGATGGCCATGTTCAATCTGCATCTACCCAACAATATTTTCATGTCATCATTCCTTGTAAAGTGATGCTTTCCTTAGACTAGGATAATTGCATACGTTAAAGGATGCGAGTTACTTTATTTCCGTGACTATCACATGGAGAATCCAAAATTCGACTTACAGTACTCACCGAAGAAACAGTGTCAGGTCGAGCCACTTTGAGATAATTTAACTTGTCAACCAAATTCTTACATCTTTCAAGATCCATAAGAGGCTACCACTAACCTGATAGAGCTCATCAACATTTTGATCCATACGGATGTTGATAGACCTACAAAATGTCATTCATGACTCAAGAATATTTAGAGTATACTTCCTCTGCGAAATGACAATACATGTTTTAAGATTGAGCGACCTCTATTCTTATCTCTACTGGTCAAGATCCTTGGTTTGAAAATGCTGAAAGAGATGATGCATCAACTTAGTAATGCCCTCATTATCATTACATGTGATGACATATCATCAAAATAAACCGCCAAATACATGGACATATCTCGAGCATAATGATGATAGATCACATAATGATGTGCTTCGCTACGAGTCATGTCAAACTCCTGAATAACAACGCGGAATTTACCAAATTATACTTGAGGGGATTGTTTCAGACAGACCACAATCATCATAGCTGGCTTACCAAACCAATAGACTCTCCCTGAGAAATGAAATCTAGTGGTTGTTCCATATATACTTCATCTTCTAAATTCAATATCGAACTGATAAAAATGCAATTGATGGACAACAAGCGCGGATAGACAAGGACAGAGAAAAGCAATTTTTGCTAAAACAGGGAATGTATTGCAATAATCAAGCCAAAAAATCCATGTATGATCTTATAACCTTTGGCAACTAAATGTTACTTTAAGTCTATCAATGTGATTATCAGGACCAACTTTCACTCTGTATACCTCTCCATGACTGACATTAGACTTTCTTGAAAGTAACTTAATGAATTCTCAAGTACCACCAGAGTGTAAGCATGTGTCTCCTCTATCACAACTTGTCGCCAACAGGCATGAGAAAGAGATCCACCTTTAGACTTAGGAATTGAAATATAAGATATAGATGGGACAAAAACATAACAGGAGGATGACAGACGATGATAACTTAGAAAGCTATAAGTGGGACTAGGATTACGAGTAGAACGGATTTCTTTCAATAGGCACCAGAGACTACATGAGGAGACAGATTCGCAACAAGCAAAGGATCAGGTTCTGGGCTTAAATTGTCTATAAAGTTGACGGAAAGCATTGACGATAATGATAAGTCCAGAGTGGTAGAGCTGTAAAAGGAGGTCTACTTGAGGTAATGGTAGGATTTTCAAAAGATGACCTAGGAAAGACCTTAGATATATTGAGATGGTTAGAAGAAGGAGGTGTGAAATAAGGTTGATTTCCAAAAAAGTAACATCGACATGCATAATGTATCGTTGAAAGTTCAGTGAGTAGCAATGATATCCTTTCCTAATCGAGAATATCCGAAAAGAACACACTGGGGTGTACACCAGCCTCTCTTATTATTTCAAGCTTCGAGCTTCGGTTTCCACGTGGTTCTCATGTTAATATGTTTTAGCTTGCTTTTAGAAAGGTTAAATAACGGGAATACTTGCTGCAATTGTCATTTACTGGGAATAATTGTTGTGTGATCAGACTTAGCGTTTTTGTATTTAAAAAATCTCATAATCCAAGGGGAATACTTGACGTTTGGAAAAGAGAAACCAAAGATGTTTTGAAGAAAAATGTTGTTCTGTCTAGAAAATGAAGATGGCAATGTCTAGCCCTTTTCCATTTTTGGTGTAAACAAGAGTATACGGAAGATGATGAATCTATTGTTGATATTATAGAATTTTTGTAAGAAATTAAGGATTGGAAATGTTCCTGTATCTTAAATTGTAATTATGTATGACTCTTTTGGTTTTGGTGCAGTTAATATTAACACAAATATTGTTACCTTCTGAAAAAAAAAAAAAAAAAAAAACTCTTAATCAAGATAGTAGTACAATAGATGACAAAAGCATCCTCTCTTTCAGTAAAGAAATTAGTTTAATGGTATATGAGAAGCAATTTGAGCATCCAACCAAAACTTGTAAAACAATAAGTGAACTTGTTCTACACTTTCATAAACCCATTTGGAAGCCCTTACACAACTCATGTGGGATAACTATATAACTCAACACCCTTCTACACATGCAATACGATTTGGGGTACACGTGAATTTTGATGTGTACTTACGGTATGAGAACGTGCGTATCCAATAGATCTATGAGAAATGTCGTTGGATTTTATTAGATGGGGTATAGATCAAAATGGGACACCAAAAGAATTGACTGCTGAGCCGTATGCATTGACTTTGATATTGTGTGAAAGATCTAAGCATCCCAACTAAATCTTAAGGTGCGGTGGATGAGTTCACCTTTATAAACCCCTTAAGAAGCATAAGCTATGTAGGACAATTACATAACACCTTCCTGCATGTCTAACTTAATTTTGAGGTTCACGTCTATCTCACTTTGGTGGAAATTCTTGGTTACAGGACGATACAACATTTGAGAAACAAAGTGCCTTGTTTGCTTTGGCTGTTGCAGATGTTGTGCTAATAAACATGTAAGTTTGTTTGTAGCATGGTGTTTGATTACTGAGAACAATTTAGTTAACTAGCTCATCTAAACATTATTATGGATCACTGGATTTTTCAGTTTCTCTAGTTTGAATATAACATCTTTGACTGTATTTTTTGGTCTCTTTGACATGACCTCTATATTTATCTTGGATTAACAAATGGTTGACACCTTGATAGAATTGCATCTAGCTTTAGCCTTTCTGCCTCTCGAGAAACCGACAACACACTTATCTTGAACAACTTGTTTATATTCAGAAGTGGCTGCAGCTTTGAAGATAGCATGATTGGCTACTTGGACCTGAGTGCATTGTTAGAGGGTCCTTTATTTCTTAACTTCTAGTTACCTGCCTTTTGTAAGTGGCAGCATAGGAAATTAACTTTTCTCCTAAGTGTTGCTATTGTTGAAGTATTTTTTACATATTCATGAGAATTCCCCTAAAAAGATATTTTTTTTTCCCGGTTTCGGGTGTGTGTTCATCTTAAATTTTGCATGTACCACTGGTTTGACCACCTTTAAGGGAATCGTTGTTTGACTGGGATTTTCCTCCTTTGGTGTTCAGGTGGTGCCATGATATTGGTAGGGAGCAGGCTGCCAATAAACCTCTTCTCAAAACAGTATTTCAGGTAAATGTTGGTTTATTGGCTCCTTACAAGTGATTGATTCTTCAATTGTCTGAATCTATTTTCTTATTTGCTAGGTCATGATGCGTTTGTTTAGTCCCCGCAAAACTACCCTTCTTTTTGTTATACGTGATAAAACAAAGGTCTGGTATATCTTTCTCTTCAACATATTTTAAGATTCACTTGTCGCCTTACTATTTACATTCCCGAAGAGTATTGGCCGCCGATTTGTTTCAAATTTCCTTGCAGACTCCACTAGAATATCTGGAGCCTATTTTGAGGGAGGATATCCAGAAGGTAACTGAATTTGATGTCACTTTGAAGTAATCGTTGTTCTAACTGAATTTTTGTCTATTCCTCTCTAATGCTATGGCCTACGAAAAATAATCTGGAAAAAGAATGAAATAATTTGTGTTCAGCCTTATCAGGAGTAACTAATTTTTCAGATATGGGATGCAGTTCGAAAGCCTCAAGCACACAAGGATACCCCCCTCAGTGAATTTTTCAATGTGAGGGTTTTTCTCTCTTCTTATGTTTTCAGTACAGCTGTCCATATTAAAGTTTCCTTATTTGTCTTTCTCTGATATGAAGGTTGAAGTCACTGCTCTGTCCAGTTACGAGGAGAAGGAAGAGCAGTTTAAAGATCAGGTAGTTCCTCTTAGCTGCTTGATATCTGCTAGTACCCGACTGTTGTCGTTTTGTAAATATGATGGTTAGTTATCCTGAGTGATTATTGTCTTGGCTTTGCATGTTGTTCATTCAGGTTGCTCAACTTAGGCAGCTTTTTTTCCACTCCATCTCCCCAGGAGGCTTGGCTGGTGATAGGCGGGGTGTTGTTCCAGCCTCTGGTTTTTGTTACAGTGCACAGCAAATATGGAAAGTTATCAGAGAAAACAAGGACCTCGACTTGCCTGCTCACAAGGTGAAGCATGTCTGGTAATGAGTTGACAGCTTATTTACTCAAATGATATAATGACCAAACTATTTGGCTTTTGTAGGTGATGGTGGCCACTGTGCGTTGCGAAGAAATTGCAAATGAGAAGTTCAGTAGTTTGATGATAAATGAGGTCTAGCTACTGCTTTATACTTTTTCTTGTTTGGATCAGAAATATATAGTGCTCAATCCTTACTCCAATATAGGACTGGCTAGCTCTTGAGCATGAAGTGCAAGAGGATGCGGTTCGAAATTTTGGAAAACGACTGAGCTCCATCTTAGATAACTTTCTGTCAGGGTAAGTGGATGTGTTTAACTATATTAGTTGGACTGCTAACACTATCACAAATGAGAGGATGGGTATCACTGTTCTTTTGTCACGACCCGGGCTACGAGCCATGACGGGTATCCGGGGCTAACCACCGAACACCGCTCATTCTGTTACTTATCTGCTCTCATAATCATAGAAAACTATCATCTCTTGAAACATATTTACTTTTATAAACATAAGCCCCCTCGCTATCAAAATAATATATATACATGCATATACATGAAGACTATGGGACCATACTACCCACACTGCGTATCTATGAGCCTCTACTAGAGTACTAGACATATGGACGGGACAGGACCCCGTCGTGCCCAAAATATATACACACAAAATACTATCTCAAAATTGCACCTCCGGAATAAAGGAGGGCTCCTGTAAATCTGCTGATGGCTCCTATGGATCTGCACCGTCTCCCTGTCTACCTATGGGCATGAACACAGCGTCCAAGGAAAAGGACGTCAGTACGAACATTGTACTGAGTATATGAGGCATAAACAATAATAAGACATCAATGAAATGAGGAGACATCAATTTAGGAGCAATATGTAGCTGACTGAATCATAAAAGGAATAATGCATGCTGGCTTCTTTGTTATACCCATCATCATGTCATATATGCATGATGAAAGTACAAGAGGGGGGGTGAATTGTAAGCCTGTTAAAAAATTTAGTCGACTATTGTTCGGTGCCAGTCAACTGATAGCGAGACAGCCTCCACAAAATTATTAGTCCTTCAATTTGCACAAGCATAAACCACAATAAATAGTAAGGGTGCAGAATATAATATGAGAGTAATAAAATAAATGACACCAGCAATTTTTATACTGGTTCGGAACCAATGTGGTATCCTAATCCAGTCCCCTTGGATTGCAAGGAGGTTATCTCTTTAAGCTCTTTGTAGTTTGAGTTGAGTACAGCCTTTGTGGTTTTCCTCCTTCACCACCAATGTTTACAAGGTTAGTTTTCACTCGCTCACCAACAACGAACAAGGGTTGGTTTTGACACGCTCACCAACAACGCACAAAGTTGGTTTTTCACTCGCTCACCAACAACGACTCTTTGGTTTTCACTCGCTCACCAAAGAAACGAACAATGACACAACCTCTCAATACAAAGCCTCACCAACTATACTATATCTCTCCTCTCTTTTTTGTTTACACAGTAAGTCACTCAGAATTACAATGCTTATGAAAAGTAGAGCAAAGAACTTGAGAAGGTTGAGACGAAAGTATAAGTGGCTGCGTACTTTTCTTCTTTTAAGAGCTCGTATTTATAGCCTTTCAACTTGCTCTGGCTATTGCATAACCCAAGGGAATTTCACAGGTTGTTCCTCAATCTTTTTATGATTACTTGTTGATTGCTTCCTTAAATCTTGGAGTGATATCTTCTCCTTGATTCCTTGACCGAGTAGAGCTTCCCAATATTCGTTGTATAATTTCATTGGTAGTCTTTCCTTGTTGTTGGAGATTTTTGGTACTTGAGATATTAAAGATCCTTCCTTCCAATTCTTTAATGAATTGAGCAGAAGTAATTTTCCTTGTAGTGCATTGTAATTAAAATCAATTCTTTAATTACCTTGGTCCTTCCTTCATGCTAAATCTTGATTTATTCTCTTTCCTTCGAATATGGCTTGATATAATTAATTACGCTGCATCTTTGTGTGCTTTCCTTCCTTCACATTTAGCCGTAAAATATATTACTCAGCACCCCATATTTTCATAACTCTTGCTACGTTCCTCAAATCAAATGCTTCCCAAAATAGGCTGTGGTGGAAATATTCTTTCTTCCATAATAAGCAAATCATCTTATTTTGTATTAAATATTTCCTTCCCCAATTCTTCTTGAACTTGGATCTTGATCACTCTGAATGTAGACTCTTTTATGAACTTGAGACTTCTTGCATATCTTGATGCTCCATAAATTTTGAGCCTTCTTTAAGTAACAAATTGGTCTTGATCTTTTCCTAAAGCATCAAGAACCAATTAATTCCTTCCTTTATTGGCATTGCATTTGAGACCCTCTAATATTCTGAATCCCTTAGGACATGGTCTTTCTTTGTAAATGTCCTCGTAGGATAATTTCCAGCAAATAGTCTCAACCTCTTTTTTCTTGATTTCATAGACTTTCCAACCTCTAGATAGTAGTGTAGTCATAGAGATATTTTCCTTCCATAAAATTAATATTGTAATAAATCTTCACTGTAGTAAATATCCTTTCCAGGGAAATCTTTTTCTTTCATATCTTCTCCCGTAATTCCATCTCGTAATATCTTCTTCTTCATATTTGTTTAGATATTCACCAAATCTTTAATCATCAAATAAACCTGTACAAAAATAAATTTACCACAAGTAAATGTTCTTTTATTAAATAATTGTGTTGGTTTGTTATCATCAAAATTAGTAGGTGAAACCTTGGACCTAACAATCTCCCCCTTTTTGATGATGGCAAACCATTGCGTACAAAACTTTCAATTTTTAATAAAAGACTTTATCAAAGATGGTAAAAAGGATGTAAACTTCCCTGAATTAGTGAACTCCCCCTGAATGTAGTTCTTTGGTTCTTGGAGCACAACATGAAATGAAAGGCTCCCCCTCACTTCATGCTTTCTCCCTTTTCCTTATGTATTTCCTGTTTGAAAATACTAACATGGCAAACGTTTTGTACTGGAAACTTCTCCCCCTTTTGGCATCATCAAAAGGGTGAAATAGAAAATACCAACATATTACACAGCATATAGCAATTAGCACATAATAGATCTAGCTAATATAGTGATCAATACAAGTCAACTAGGAACCATAATCCATAAGTATTCAATGGTAATGTAAAAAAAATACCTTTAAATATTCAATTTGATAAGAAGGAATTTCGCTCTAGTTTTAGAAAAATAACTATTAGACATATATCACAAGAGTAGGTAGTAACATAAAGCAGAATAACCAAATAATGAAAACATTTTGAGTCAACTGAGAGCGTTTGTAAGTAGCAATTGAAGAAATCACACATGTTAGCTAAAAGACAATCAATCAAAAAATATGAGGAAGGTTTTCAGAATGTAAAATAGTGTGAAAATATTTGAGCCAATTTTAAGAATATGTTATAAGAAAAGAACCACAAATAGACTATCATGTATTCCAAACTCACAAATAATAAAAGCATACGGGTTAAGAGAAAAAGAATCCTTCTACTTTGAGAAAAGGATACAAAATTATCCACCATATATTATCATACTAATTCCTTTCTTCAAAGTGAGAAAATATCTCCATTTGATATTCAATGTCCTCAAGGCAGATTTCCATGTAATCTTTTATCCGCTATAGATAAGATTGTGAATCTTTGATCTTGAATTTTCATGATATGCCAGTCAACTTTGTCTCCTTGACACTTCATTTGATTTGTGTACATACTGATGTTCTTCTTTGTGAGGATGAACTTACTAGAGTATTCATGTATAATGAATTGTCCTTACACAATCTCCTGAGTAATCCTTTTGAATACTTGGCTTTGCTGAAGAACCTTTCATCTACCTTTGCATTATTTGAAACTTGAAGAAGAATGTTAACTCACCCTCGTAGTCATCTCAAGTTCGAATACCTCGTAAAATCTTATGAAATTCTTTGTAAACCTTCTCGTTAGTACCACGTGATATAAATATATGCAACTATAAAATGACAATCATGATTTTTGAAAATCATTTTTGGAACAAAGAAAAATTAACTTCCCTTATTGTTCTCTTGGGATGGTTTCAAATCAAAAATAAAATTCTGGTAGCATAAGTACTCTTTTTAAAAAAATAAAACTATTGGGAGATGCGTGACAAAATATTTTCAGTTGTAACATCATCTAGAGAAATACTTTTGACATGCATTCTGAAAAAGGCTTTATAATATGCTCATGAGAACTAACATACTAATAAAAATCTTAAGAATGAAACAAACCTTCTTGTTGTGAAACCTTGGGCTACAAGTTTACCCTTAGTTCTTACAACCTTACCATTTCGATCAGGTTCATCTGAATATCCATAATTTCAACTCGTCTGTCTTGGCAATAAGTTCTCATATGTTATTTCCTTCATTTATTTCAATGCTTCATCTCGAAGTTAAGCTTGTACATACATATTCATATCAATCGATTGCTTGTTGTCCAGAGTACGCTCTTCATCTTCATGCTCAATTTCACTTCAAGAAACATTAGTCTAAAGAGAATGTGCATAAAGATCTTTATAACTAATTGTCTAAAAGTCATAAGAATTATAAGCAGTAAAGATTATAGAATATACCATAAATTTTACCACTTTGTCCTTATCATGACGATAGACATTTGCAACCAAAGGGATGAGAATAATCAACAAGTGATTTTTCTTTCTTTCCATATCTCATATGAAGAGTTCTTTAAGATAGATCAAAAATCATAACTCATGTAAGTTGTGAATAATTATCAATAGTAGAAATACATACCTCTTGCCTTCAAGATTTTGAATATGTCCATATGAAGAAGTTATGAAGGCCTCGAGTTATACAACATTCTTGAGCTTTGAATGAGGCGTTAGTATTCTTACCAATAGAACAAATATCATACATATGATTCCTTCAAGAATGATCTCAGACCCACATATATATGAATCAAATTTGTATGGTATCAATAAATATTGCATGCTTGCTTGTCCTAATAACTTATGACAAATATAGATTAAAAAAGTGCAAGCCATATATTCTAATTATTCTAAGACTCTAGTTCAAGGTTATAACATGTATCAACAAAATAGTAGCATGGTGCAATTAGTCAACTCAAAGCATCTACAATTGACTACTACCAGACTAAGCTTAAATCAATAGCTCGATATACATCACCTAATGTAGTAGAAAAACTTGAATAAACTTCAGTAATACCAATCATTTCGACTTTACCATCATATGTTCTAGCTCCTTCATTATTGTAGAATACATATGAACTTTGGAGCATATGTTGTTCTTGATCGGCCTAAAATTTCTTATGCAAATATGAATCATTCTGTTTATGGCTAGACTCAAGGAATTCCTGCAAAACAAATTAGTTTCCTTTTGGTACCCAAGTGTTTTTGGGTCCTTCATGGTTAGTAAATTGTGTAGTTGGAGATGCATGTAAGTGTTTGGGTCTCCAAACATATTTAGATCTTACATGATTTCTAGCATAATTGCACGTAAATGCTTTATGTCCAGAATTACCACAGTAATGACATGTAATATGAGAATAAGAATGTTCACCTGCAGTTGCCTTATTAGTCGACTTGAACCTTACCTGAGTTGACTTGGTTGAAGTAGGGCATCTACTAGTGGATCCCTTTTTAGTCAACTGGTAGTTCTTAAGGAGATGAGTCGACTTCCATTGATCAAGGTGGTGACTAGAAGATTTGTGCAAAGTCTTCATTTGCTTGTGCAACTCAGAATTTTCTTCTTGAAGTAAGTCATATTTAGTCTGACATTCCTTAAGTCGAATATCCAAGCCTTTCTTTTCTTGTTGAACTTTCTTGAATGCACCAAGAATTCTTTGCAAATCTTTTAAAGCTAGATCTAGAGTTTCTTGCAAATCATCACAATTATTACAAGTCATGATAGGAGTATGACATACCTCGTCGGTTTCTTCCTCATCACTCGAAGAAGAGGTTCTGTGATGTTTGTCGGTTTCTTTTCCTTCCAGGAAGCACATGAGCGCCATTTCTTCGTGATTACTCTCTTTATCAGATTCATCCTCGTCGCTCCAACTTGAAGTTCTGGAATTCTTCTTCTTGTTGTTGTTAGGACACTTTAATTTAATATGTCCAAGTTTACTACATTCGTAGCGATGTATGTTCTCTCTTTGTTGGACCTCTTGATTAGGATGGATTGAGCTCTCGCTTCTTTCTTCTTTTCCTTTTGACGTTGTTGGATGCCTTATCCAAGTTTTCTTGATATACCTTATCTTTTATTGTGCCCTCATACGGATAGCTTCCAATTTGTCCCATATTTCTTTAGCTATGTTTTACAAGCGGATATTTTCTTATATTCTTCTTCACCAAGAGCACAATGGAGCGGTATATTGCTCTAGCATTTGTTTGCATAATATCCAATTGTTCTTTTGTGTAGTCAAATATGGATGTCTCTTTTTCGACCTTCTTTCAAAGACTATTATTCGGAATAGGCCTCGGCCCATTCTTAATAACTAGCCAGGCGCTATAATCTGTTGATTGAACATAGATCTTCATTCTATCCTTCCACTGCTTGTAGTATAAACTATTGAAGTAGGGTGGCCTGCTTGTTGAGAGTCCCTCTTGAAACATGGCTTTAGTAATTTGATGCCCTGCCATGGATCTTTCCTCACTTGCTGTTAAGCAAAAACAAAGATGTGAGACGAGGCTCTGATACCAATTGAAAGTACAAGAGGGGGGGTGAATTGTAAGCCTGTTAAAAAATTTAGTCGACTACTGTTCGGTGCCAGTCAACTGATAGCGAGACAGCCTCCACAAAATTATTAGTCCTTCAATTTGCACAAGCATAAACCACAATAAATAGTAAGGGTGCAGAATATAATATGAGAGTAATAAAATAAATGACACCAAAGAATTTTTACTGGTTCGGAACCAATGTGGTATCCTAATCCAGTCCCCTTGGATTGCAAGGAGGTTATCTCTTTAAGCTCTTTGTAGTTTGAGTTGAGTACAGCCTTTGTGGTTTTCCTCCTTCACCACCAATGTTTACAAGGTTAGTTTTCACTCGCTCACCAACAACGAACAAGGGTTGGTTTTGACACGCTCACCAACAACGCACAAAGTTGGTTTTTCACTCGCTCACCAACAACGACTCTTTGGTTTTCACTCGCTCACCAAAGAAACGAACAATGACACAACCTCTCAATACAAAGCCTCACCAACTATACTATATCTCTCCTCTCTTTTTTGTTTACACAGTAAGTCACTCAGAATTACAATGCTTATGAAAAGTAGAGCAAAGAACTTGAGAAGGTTGAGACGAAAGTATAAGTGGCTGCGTACTTTTCTTCTTTTAAGAGCTCTTTATAGCCTTTCAACTTGCTCGGCTATTGCATAACCCAAGGGAATTTCACGGGTTGTTCCTCAATCTTTTTATGATTACTTGTTGATTGCTTCCTTAAATCTTGGAGTGATATCTTCTCCTTGATTCCTTGACCGAGTAGAGCTTCCCAATATTCGTTGTATAATTTCATTGGTAGTCTTTCCTTGTTGTTGGAGATTTTTGGTACTTGAGATATTAAAGATCCTTCCTTCCAATTCTTTAATGAATTGAGCAGAAGTAATTTTCCTTGTAGTGCATTGTAATTAAAATCAATTCTTTAATTACCTTGGTCCCTTCCTTCATGCTAAATCTTGATTTATTCTCTTTCCTTGAATATGGCTTGATATAATTAATTACTGCTGCATCTTTGTGTGCTTTCCTTCCTTCACATTTAGCCGTAAAATATATTACTCAGCACCCCATATTTTCATAACTCTTGCTACGTTCCTCAAATCAAATGCTTCCCAAAATAGGCTGTAGTGGAAATATTCTTTCTTCCATAATAAGCAAATCATCTTATTTTGTATTAAATATTTCCTTCCCCAATTCTTCTTGAACTTGGATCTTGATCACTCTGAATGTAGACTCTTTTATGAACTTGAGACTTCTTGCATATCTTGATGCTCCATAAATGTTGAGCCTTCTTTAAGTAACAAATTGGTCTTGATCTTTTCCTAAAGCATCAAGAACCAATTAATTCCTTCCTTTATTGGCATTGCATTTGAGACCCTCTAATATTCTGAATCCCTTAGGACATGGTCTTTCTTTGTAAATGTCCTCGTAGGATAATTTCCAGCAAATAGTCTCAACCTCTTTTTTCTTGATTTCATAGACTTTCCAACCTCTAGATAGTAGTGTAGCGATAGAGATATTTTTCTTCCATAAAATTAATATTGTAATAAATCTTCACTGTAGTAAATATCCTTTCCATGATTCTTGTAACTTGATTTGGGAAATCTTTTTCTTCCATATCTTCTCCCGTAATTCCATCTCGTAATATCTTCTTCTTCATATTTGTTTAGATATTCACTAAATCTTTAATCATCAAATAAACCTGTACAAAAATAAATTTACCACAAGTAAATGTTCTTTTATTAAATAATTGTGTTGGTTTGTTATCATCAAAATTAGTAGGTGAAACCTTGGACCTAACACATGAATGTATAAGCTTCCCGACCATATAGGTACGGTGTGATAATCAATAACATTAGCATTAGCCTGCGTCCAGGCCTCCCGCGTCCGGGGTACCATCTCATGCCGCCCACTAGTGGTGTGCCGCCTACGCCATCCGGCCGTGGTGTATAGCCGCCCCGCAGCGTGATTGCCACCATATAGCGCGGTGTAATATCATCATATGCTCATCATAATATACTTATCATAACTCATCATAATGCGTGCATGAGAGACTCATAAATAACCATACTTTATCGGGTGACATAAGGTCGAGACCCCCGATTTCATTATGGAGCATTCATACGCGTTCGCTCACTCAAGGAACAAGCGTATGTGAGCGTATATAATGATCAACATCAATAGATTATAAATAGCATCATATCATAGGCTATAGCTTCTTAGGCTTAACTTATTATCATTAACGTACTCATAATACATCTCTTGTCTCATATAGCTATTCATGAACATAGACTCTTAGCTTTTCGGAATATAGGACATCCGTGAGAAAGGAAGGAATTCATGCCATAAGATTCATGCCTTAGAAAGAAAGGACTAGCCTCACATACCTTTGTCGTTTAACTATTCTATCGCTTGCTCGTTCTCCTTTAATGCACTCGTTTGTACCTTCAAGGGAATTCATGTCGTCATTAGCTAAACAATCATGAAAACGTACTTACTATAGCTAGAGAAAATTGGGTAGCATTTCCTTTGTTTATACTACCTTCCTCCATGTTCCATATCAACTCCCAACATTCATAACAACAATCACAATATCATAACCAATAAGCATCATTTGATTACATTACCCTCATTTCACAAATTCACTCCAATTCTCCATCATCATGACTAAAGTCCATTATCGCGTTCTTTCTCATACAATACTTATTCCATGTTCTAAATGTCATTTATAACGTATTTATAATCTCAACATATCCATTCTCATGATTCAATCCAACTACTACTCAACAATGACACTATTCACACATTTATGACCCATTTTCCATATTCTAGTACAATCCAAGTGTTTCAACTTTTCAATACTTCAAATAACATGTAAAGATCATGAAACTCACCTTAGATAGTGTAGGAACAGGTCTTGAGTGGCATTACTCTTCTTGCACCAAAACCCTAGCTCACTTCTCTTGGGATTTCTTGACTTAGATGAACTTGGATAAATTTCCTACACTTAATCCACTTGAATTCTTGGTATTGATCTTTGATTTCCTTTGTTTTCTTGTGGATGAAGGGCGGAGAATGTTCTAGAGAGTTCTTGACTTGTGTGGAATGAAAATGAAATGAAATAAATGAACTTGGTCTCCTTTTAATAACTCAGGATCTGATCCCGTCGGGCAATTATACGGACACTTATACGGTCCGTATAATTTATACGGTCCGTATAAGTGACCGTGAAATGGACCCCTTTGTTTCACTTCTCTGTGACCATTATGCGGTCCATTATACGGGCCGTATAAATTTATACAGTCCGTATAACTGACCGTATAATCCCACTAGTGAGGGACGTTCACTGTGATGGTTATACGGTCCATTATACGGTCCGTATAATGAGCCGTATAATCCATCAGTTCACTGAATCTTATTTTCATTACTTCGTTTGATCTCCGATCCTTATGGAACCTTCTTAACACTTGTTTAGCACTTCATTAACAATCCAAGGGTCGTTATAACTCTTCTTCAAGACGTCTCTAAACTCTCGCTATTTCAATACTCGAAATTCTTGCCCGACACACAACTTATAACTCGCTTTCCTTAGCAACTTTCGTCTCCTACTTCCAATGTCTTTGGAAATCTTAACAA
This sequence comes from Lycium ferocissimum, assembly GCF_029784015.1. NCBI lineage: Eukaryota > Viridiplantae > Streptophyta > Magnoliopsida > Solanales > Solanaceae > Lycium > Lycium ferocissimum. The sequence continues at coordinate 32,428,367 of NC_081344.1, forward strand.
GGACCATTAAGGACTATTTCTCCCTCGTCCAATCCTCGTATACCTCATACCCTTCGATGGCCTATTCACTGTACGCTAACGGGGAATTTTCCAAGGTGTAACATCTTTATGCCACAAGCATCATTAAATGAGTGTCTGTTTATGCTAATCATGTGCTTATCAGTCATGTACTAAGAAAATTCTCCAATATGAGGCGTGGTAGTATTGTAATTTTGTAGTGACTCTATACATTTGGTATAAAGACAAGTTCTCAGAGGGGTTTGAAGAGTTTGTCCAGTTTAGACTCTGTCTTAACTTTAGACTCTTTCATCCACTCAAAAATAGTTTCAAACTGAAGGTTGGATTGATAGTCCGTTTATTTGTAACCTTTTCTCCGCCTTCAGAAAGGTAAAGCATAGGCATTTCACTCGTTTTACAATTATATGAAAGGCAACTACCTCCATTTTATAGAGAAATTTATATAAATCCTTGAAATCAACTTACTCCCAAAAGAAGAAAATGCTTTTTTTAATAACCAAGAAATCTCTAAGGGCTGGTGGCATACGTTGCGAAACTCCGGGGATAATGAGCTTGTTCCTCTACCTTGCTCCACTTAAATACACAGCTTTTTTTCTACGGTAGGGTTCTTGGGTGCCTAATCCTCACATCACATGCTGTGTTCTTTCCACTAAACCAAACCCCTGGGGGCGTTAAAAGAAGAAAATATATGAAAAAGATTTACCCAAAAAAGGAGGAAACTTTTGACGGATTCCCGTGGGGGTGACGGAGGATGTGCTCGTACCGTTCATTGAAGGATATGAAAAAGTACTTACCTATTGGGAACTTTCACTCCTCTATATTTGAAATATGCCTTTCTAAGAGCACTACGATCAGCAGCTCAAATAGTCGCCTTATGAGCATGTTTTGATCCTGCAATCGCTTGGATGTTCCTTAACCTAACCCGGAAAGGGACCAGAGGGAACCGCAGCATGGGAAATGTCCGCATCTCGTCCCTCTTTGAATTTAAGGTAACTTCACTGGCATGACCAGCTCCCCTAGTGTGAGAGGCGGTGTGCAAAAAGCCGGGAATGATACTTTCCTTTTTCTTCCAGTCGAAACTAAACAAGGAAAGAGAAATATTTCAAACTGCCCTTCCTTTCCCTAGGCTAATATAGGATAAGCATTTAGATAGGTTACATTGACAGAAGGACTTGAATGAACAATTTCCTATGTGCTCCCGTATTTAATATGCATGTCATGCATTTGAACTTCCAAACTTGATGTTTTGCGACTCCATAAAAAGACACTAAGCAAAGCAGGTGGTCAAGTTCTTGTCTTGTCCTTAATGTGAGCTGTATCTCTGATGCTTTGAAGTATCTGTTTTCTCTTTTAACAGATATGATGCGGAATCTGTCTTCTTTGAAGAAAACGTGAGAAGTTCTAAACGTCAACAATTTCTATCGAAAGCTTTGCAGGTGAGGCTTATATAACTGTGTTGTATGTGTTGTACTGTTTTCATGGACGAATTACCTCATAATTTTTTTTTTTTAAAACTAAATTGCCTCATAAATTTTCATGGGATCTGCTTCCGCCTTTTGAGTTTTTGGTAGTCATTTGGTAATTTGATCAGTAAATTTTGTATGAATTTCTTGCCCAAGATGGACTTGCTGTTACTGGTTCTCGAGAGAATGATGCTTTATGCTGCATAATTTTATTTTGCTAGTAACTCATCTTGTTCACTATCTCAAAGACTAATTTCTTATTTGTTTTGGTTTCATTTTTACCCCCTTCCCAGTGTACTTTAGAAGCTATGTAATTTTATCTCCTCCAGAGGGGTCCTTGTAGATTATGTCTTTGCCTATTCCTTGCATTTCGTGCAATTTTTAGATAACGGATAGAGTGAACACAGTTCTCGACTTGTATAGCAGAATAACACAATTTTCTTGACCAAGATCTTAGTGTCAGCCCCGATCTAGTGTCAGCCTTCCTTTCTGTCTTACCAAATGCAGGAATTAAACATGTTAGACTGGGGATGGGGAGAGAGGATAATCTTCTACACCTGAGGAGACTTAAGTAGCTTTATGTCATTTAGTTGAGAGACGGTGAAGCAAAAGGGCTGACGTGTACTCTTATAACTTCTATTTTGTGGATATTTCGTATGATACGTCCTCATATCAGTCTTGTCTTTTGCCTCTCCTTCACATATACTTTTTAAACCAAACAATGTAAACAGTTCATTCTCCTGTGTCTGCATCACCCGGCCCGCCCTCTCCTTCTCTGCCCGCACTTTATCCATCTAATTTCTACGCATAAATGTCTCATTATATAGAAAACTGCTATTCTGTATGTGTCAATTTAAGTGTCTTCTTCTGTTTGTGCACCATAATGAGGTAAGAATTAGAATTTTTATTGTGGTGAAGCGATGATATATAAGAGGAATAATTCTTTACCATTATTTTACATGCTCATCATGCAAAGCTTTCTGCAGTTGGTCCATCCGGCTTTCATTTCGCAGTTGGGGCATCTACGTGTTAAATCACTTGTATCATTTAAGACTCAGTTGGAACAATCATTGCGCAGAGGAGAAGCATTTGCTGCATCTGTTCGGACATGCACGGAGTCTTGTATCATTGAATTTGACAAGGGATGTTCAGGTACTTCTACATGAGATTTGAAATGCTAAGTCTAAAAAAAAGGTGAAATCTCCAATGTGGCCAATTTTAACTTCTTTCATTCAGTTCAACTTAAAAGAAAAAGAAGTATGAAGTATAAACAAAGTCGAACATAGAAACAGCCATCTTCTGAATGACAAAGCACCTTGATCCTAAAGCTTTGGTGCTATTTCCTTATCTAGACGTTATCTAGTTATTGCTTCATCATGTAAATCTTGCTTTTTACTGAACAGCTTTTTAGCTTGCATACTGTCAGTCCCAAGATGTTGTGGTGTTAGTGAGATAGTTTCCCATTTACTCCCCATTTCCTTCCCCAGTTCAGTAAACCGTGCCTATCCAGCGGAATGGAAATCTATTTTCACCCTACTCTATGAGCTACACTTCGTCAAAAGATGTATGGGACAGAGGTAAGAGGGATAGCTACAACAACAATAACAGCATACCCAATGTAATCCCACAAGTGGGGTCTGGGGAGAGTAGAGTGTAGGCATACGTTACCCCTGCCTTGTTGAGGTAGAGAGGCTGTTTTCGATAGACCGTCGGCTCAAGGAAAGCAATACAAAGCAGTTTTGGAAAAATAAAATACGAAAGTGAAGAAGCCATGGCAAGAAGAGGTATAGCTCAGTACCCTTATTCCGGACGAGACTAAAATCCACAATGCATTGTGGAAAGAGTAAAGAGGAGAGAAAACTCTTGTTGAATTTGGTGGTTGACAACATGCATGAAGGTTCCTTATGTAGGAGTATCTAGCTAAACAAGATAAAAAAAGTTCATAATTCTTATGATTCCTAAATTTTGACTTAATTATTAATCACGATCTGCTCGATAATCCTAATGATTCCCTTGACATCTAGCAAGATTAGTCATTAAACATATGCTATGCAATATGCTTAATGATTCTCCTAACTTTCGACATTCTCCCTCAAACACAAGGTAGCGAAGCAACTCGTGATTTCTTTTTTGAAAGTAAGAAACACGAACAACTAAGCGGAATAATGAACAGTCGCCAGTAGTGTCGCCAAAATGGTGAATGATCACTGGAAAGTAAAGGGATACTGGAATCTTTTTCCCAAAGGAGGTTGCTACTAACTCCATACTGAAAGAATGTGCTGCCTGCAGCACATGCCAAATGAAATATCTTCTCAATCATAAAAGAAAGGGAGTTACAGTGCACAAATCCATAGGACATCATTGGTGTAGGACATCATTGGTGTAGCTTGAATTAGCGGATGAAGCGTAACTGGAGCATTGACCTTAAAACTTAGTAGATAAGTTGCGACAAGATTATCCAAGATAGCGTCAGAAAGAGACATTGCAGCACTGGAAAGGGACGTGACTTGCTGGAATGGTCATTGGAAGAGGCAGGGTGCTGCCAGGACAATCATCAGGAAAGGCGCGGAGGATAAAGATAAGAAAGGAAGAAAACTTAGGTAGGAGGAAGACATATGGCCCTCCACTGATAGGCGGAAACTACTTAAGTTTCTACCAAAATTGTGGGAAAGAGTATAGAAGAGAAAACTCTCGTTGAATTCGGCACTTAATTGAAAAACAAAAGGCTCCTTACGTAGGACTTCTGATGTTCATGAAAGAAAAATCTAAAAAATCTAACTTTTAGAATTCCCGAGTATAACGACATAACTATGAAGAAACTATGTACATGATGCTCATGATGACTCTTATAACTTTCAGGGAAAAACATTACTCCCTCCGTCCCAAAAAGATTGGCACTTTTTGCTTTTCGAGAGTCAAACGAGTTGTTCTTTGACCGTAATTTTTTCATATATCTTTTAAATATTTTAAATTATTAATTATGGTGACTTATAGTACTTTTTACGTAGTTTCCAAATATGTAAATTTTATTTCGAAAAAATTAAAGATTCTATATTCAAACACACGGTCAAAATTAAGAAGTTCGACTCTCGAAAAGTGAAAAGTGCTAATGTTAACATTGTCACAAAAAAAAAAAAAAAAAAAAAAAGCGAAAAAGTGCCAATCTTTTTGGGATAGAGGGAGTATCATTTAAAATATTCTACATAATGTTTTTGATGATTCTCTTCACTTTCTATATGCTTGTTATATTTACCCCTGGGCTAGTGTTTTATATGATTTTTAAGAGATTTTTAACTCTCATTTTAGCTTTTAAGATAATAGATCCGGGCCATTAGAAGTGTGGTGAAGTATGGTCAATTATTTATGAGATACTACACCCCTTCCATTGCTGGTATTTATGTAGTGTATGCAGTGCAATTAAGCACGTTTGGAGTGCCATCCCCTTGAAAGGGTTAACAAAATTTGGCATGTTTATGTGCAATGTGGTTAGTGGGTGTAAGATGGACAGCGATTTGGGTAGTCTAGGAAACAGTCGGCCACATGCTGCCTTCTTTTCTGGGGTGGCCCGGAGGTGGGGGTGGGGGTGGGGGGCTGCTTTATGTGATGGTTGGGGCAGGAGGAATGGATAACTCTTTCAGATTTTAAGATTTTCAGAGAGCGAATATACTTTTTGGGCTTTTGTGTAATTGAAGGATCAATCGAAATGGAAGTAGATATTTTTTTTAGCTTTTATGTTACTCTTAAGGGTAAATTGAAATGGGAGTTCTTTTCCAAAAAGAATTCTATTACATGGGAGAAGGGGAAGGGGCAAGGAGCGGAATAGTAACAATTGAAACCATACCTATTGTGTGGAGAACTCTCACTGATACCACTAGACTGTAAGCCTTGGTAGTAATTGAAATGGAAGCTCATACCCACCATTTCACTCCATTAATTTGAGTTTCTCTCACTAGTTCTTTTCCAAAAAGAATTCTATTACATGGGAGAAGGGGAAGGGGCAAGGAGCGGAATAGTAACAATTGAAACCATACCTATTTTGTGGAGAACTCTCACTGATACCACTAGACTGTAAGCCTTGGTAGTAATTGAAATGGAAGCTCATACCTACCATTTCACTCCATTAATTTGAGTTTCTCTCACTAATTTCAGATGCTGCCATAAGACATGCTAATTGGGATGCTTCAAAAGTTCGTGACAAACTTCATCGTGATATCGAGGCCCATGTGTCCTTTGTTCGTAATGATAAGTTGTCAGAACTGAAGGCAACTTATGAGGTAAGTTTCCTAGTTCAGAAAATTCACCATTGGTAGTTGGTAAAAATTTCAGTTTTACTTGTCTCTGATGTCCAAGGACATCTTTGTTTTGTTCATCTTGGTTCCTTTCATTTCTTCTTCAGAAAATCAATAACTTTAGAGGACGCATGTCTTAGCCAGATTTTATTTGACAGAAACAAATCACAGCTGCACTTGCTGAACCTGTAGAATCCCTTTTTGAGGTTGGCGGGAGTGAAACATGGGCTTCAATAAGAAAGCTTCTAAAACGCGAGACTGATGTGGCCATATCATGCTTCTCCCCAGCTCTTTCTGGCTTTGAATTGGACCAGGGTGCATTTGACAGAATGTTACAAAATCTGAAGGACTACGCTAGAAGCGTTGTGGAGAAGAAAGCAAGAGAAGAAGCTGGAAAAGTTTTGATGCGAATGAAGGATAGGTAGACAAAATTATTCGTTTTATATTTGATCTTCTATTCTCTTAACCTTTAAATTACTGACAGCTTTGGGCTTTAGGTTTAATACTGTGTTCAGCCATGATAGCGATTCAATCCCAAGGCTTTGGACAGGGAAGGAGGACATTAAATCAATAACAATGGAGGCCCGCTCTGAGGTATTTTTTCCCGTTCATCTTGAACTGTTTGACACTCTGTGTTTGCTGTTCTCAGAATTCTTATCATTTCTTTGTTCTATCTGGAGCAGTCTCTGAAGCTTTTATCCATAGTGGCTGCCATACGGTTGGATGAAAAACCAGACAGAATAGAAAGCATACTTTTCTCTAGACTCTTGGGAGGGACGACATCAATTTCTTCTCGGAATAGCGATACTGCAAATTCTGGTGACCCCCTTGCCTCAAGCTCATGGGAAGAGGTCCAATGAACTTACATTAGCAGTTGATTTTTTATTTTTTTTTACTTTCACCAATAAATTGCTCACTACCAGTACAATGTTTATTAGGTTTCACCAGAAAACACATTGCTCACACCAGTGCAGTGTATATCTTTGTGGAGACAATTCATGGCAGAAACAGAGTATACTGTTAGTCAAGCTATTTCAACACAGGTAAAAGAAGTATATATTTCTCTTTGGAAGTTGTATCCTGACTTTTTCTGTAGAATTCTTGCCCCATGTCTTGCTTAGACTGATATATCTGCCATTGGGTCCACTGCATCCTTCAGTACTCACCGACTGGAAAAAAACACCAATCCTATTCTTATCTCACAGAAACTCTGAATAATTCTTCAATATTTGGCTTTGGATCTTCTGTCCCATACTTTCAGTGCGATCTAGTGTCCATGCGTATTTCTACGACACGTCATGTTGATTGAATTAAATTGATCTTGATTTAACTAGTGCATCAGCCGTTTCAACTCTCTTAAGCTGGTTTTTCCCTTTTTTCTAAAATGCAAAAATGTATTACCGTCTCTATGCTCCCCATTGCTAGTTGGACTTGGTTCCTGCCAAATTTTCAGACTAAAGAAGCAAGAATAGAGTTCCACCCTTGCTCTTACTTTTGCTGTTGTCTGCTTCTGCCGAAACAAAAGTACCTATGCGGACAGTCTGGCACAGAATAGCACCCATAAGTTCTCGTATGATATTTTTTTGATTGGAGCATTAATTTCATCGAGCAGATGGATTTCCCTTGACCTGTTTAATAAAATTTAGCTTTTGCGATATGGTGTGGCTGACGAAACAATGTCAGCAGCAAAGAGGAAGAAATATAAACAGGATCAGATTCTTATCTTTATTCTTTTCTGAGAGGTTGGAAAAGGGCGTAGGAAGTCAAATAAAGGTGTCTATATCATGTGAGTGAGACACTAGACGAGATACAAATAATTGAAGAACCCAACATCCTGAGCCTCGTTTTCCAGCTCACCAGTGTCCTTTTGGATCTCCCATGAGAATCTTTCAATTTTACCCTGTGGATTAATACCATATTAAAATTAATCACTCTGAATACCACCAGAAATGAAATGCTAATGTCGTTCCTTTTTTGCAATACAAAGGAAAAAGAGAATGAATGACTATTCCCACTTTATGGATTACCTTAAGAGGCTCCATCTAAGCCATTATTTATTTTGCAAGGAAAAGCCTAATTCGGTGATTGATTGAGGCTCTGTTGATTGTTGTTTACTTAATTGAAAAGGCTTTTCCGGTTATGTCAATGTGCATAAAGCTTTGTTTACTGCTTGATTGATGTATTTCTTATGTCCTAGTTGAAGATATTGATTTAGGTGGTTCCTACGGTTTTTTTTCCTGTTTGCCTTGAACTTTGTTGTAATGCATTGTCTAGACTATACATAGGAGTTTTTTATTGTCTCACATTCTCTCATCCATCTGCAAGTTCTCCCATTGAGGAACTGCAAATGCAGGACTTTTCCAAATCCTATATTGTAAACTTCATGCATGAATACCTTTTCGGTGCACCTTTTATCTATTTTCGTGTGATGCTTGTCACTCTATGTAGGTGTCTTTCTTATTGTTCTTATTCTTTTAAGGAGTGAAATAATTAACACAGTTTTACTGCTTCTCAATTGTCTCTGTGTTCACCTATTGAGGACCATGACCTGTAATCACTTTCAAGTACTGGGACCCTTTTGATGCGCTAAATTCTTTTCTCCTTCAGGAAGAATACAGGCAAAGCAATAATTGGTTACCTCCTGCCTGGGCTATAGTGGCTATGATTATACTTGGTTTCAACGAATTCATGCTTCTTTTAAGGTTCTTATTTCTGTTGCACTTTCTTTATTTATTCTGCACATTCTCGTTAACCTAATTCAGTTTCTGTTGTCACAGAAATCCGCTCTACCTCTTCCTTCTTTTTGTTGTATATTTGCTGGGGAAAGCTCTGAGGGTACAGATGGACATTCCTGGGGAGTTCCGGAATGGCACTGTGAGTAAAATAATTGTTCCTTATTTTCATTTATGGTTTTACTGTTTTCTTGAGCATAAGATGGGTTGCTTGAACCAACTGTTTCCTTCTCTGAACATCTGCTGTCTCTATTTCCCTCCTTGAAGAACAAAAGATTTGATACACAGAGGGTGTTTTCAGATGGAGCAGTATATTACTTTCAACAATGTACCTTTTTAGGTTGGATTGACCATGCTTGTTTTCAGCTTGTCTCAAGCAACATTAAAAATTAAAAAGATGTTGCAAGTATATTTTTTCCCGTGTGGGATTCAAGATGGAATTATCTGCTTTCTGAACTATGGAAGAATGGGTCCAATTGAGCACCCAGGCCTTTGGCCTAGTGTTAAGAGCTTAGGGCATGATGTGTGGGTTAAGTGCACGTCATGGGTTCGAACAGTGTCTCAGACAAAAGCCTGATATTTAAAAGGAATTCTTTGCTACTTCGCAGCATAACTGTTGCTTAGATAACCTTGTGAAGCATATTCCCAAATTATAGAATATTGAGATGAAATGGAAATTATAGTAAGAGTGGTAGTTGGTGTAGAAGAAGCATTGACTAATTATAAATATTACTGCAGTCTGATATGCCTTAGGATGTCTTCCTTCCCCTTGCTGATCTTTTACTGAAATGGCTATTGTAGTACCGCAGAATGTTGCATATTATGCTCCTCTCTTGATGAACACTTTTCGCTTATCTATGTTACTTTGTGTGAGTTCACTGAAGTTAGCTTTCCTTTTGTGTAGCTTGCTGGATTTATTTCCATCTCATCAAGGTTCCTCCCAACTGTTATGGATCTTCTTCGACGGCTAGCTGCTGAAGCTCAGGGGAATCCTGCTCCTGGAACTTCCAGGACCACCCAGCATGTTGCTTCTCAGAGCTTTAGGAGGCAAGTGAATAGTCCTAATCCTGTTTTGAGTTCAGTTCCCAGTTCATCTGTTTCATCCAACATCTCAACCGAAAATGATTCCGAATACACGAGTCCTCAGTTGACACACAGAAGAGTTACTCAAGTGGAACAGGAATAATCTTCTGGATAAAGCAGAATAGTGTTATACCATCTCTGCTAGAACAGAGAAGCTACTCTTGTAAATGATGTTTTTTGTATTTTGCCCTTTTTAACCCCACAGTCCTAGGAAGTTATAGTGCTTAAAGTGTAGGTTTTGAAGATTCTGAGTGCACTTCTTGTCTTTTTCACATTTGTGGAATTAACAGATGTTCTCTTTGTACTTATTAAGCTGTTATGTTATATTTGCTTGAATCAAGTTTTTATGAAATCTGGTTGTCATGTTTGTTTCCTTTTGTGGATTCTTTTCAGCTGACCTTCGCCCTTTATTGGATAATCTTTTGCACTTGGTAAATTTGAGGCAATGTCTTAATAAATGGCACCTAAAGTCCAAGAACTGATTACACAGAGGTCAAGCAATCTATGAATATCACTCCAATTGAAGTATTGTTTTGCACTTGGACGGATAAACCTTTGACCGGTTTGTAGTGGAGAACTTTGAATGACATAATCATTCACAGTTACTTATGGAGGTTTGATACCATTTACCCAAAACACACACACAAAAAAAATAAGAGTTGCTTTGTTTCATATTTTTTCTTATGAGAGTAATAGCAATATTCTAGTAGTAGTATACTCACTGCAGTTCTGGAAGAACTACGCATACAATAAACATTGAAAACCACCAAAAGAGAAAAAATAAAGGGAGATTTTACGCAAAAGAAGAGAACAAGTAAGTCACAATTCTAAATTGAGATCACATCATTTTTTTTTTCTTCTTTCTTTTCTTCTTACATAGTCTTTATTCAGGACTTTCTTTAGGATCAAGCTATTGGATCATGGTGGAGGTGGTCCATAAGGTCTTGGTGGCCCAGGTGAACCTATTGGGCGCCCAAAACAGTCTTGTACTAACCAGCAACAACAAAAGAAGCGGCATTTTTTTGCGCGGAGTGCCCTTCTTTTGGGGTGGTCTTTAATTTTCTTTTTTCATGTTGTAGTCTTTAAATTATCCCTCATATTCTTGGTCTTTAATTTTTGCCCTTCGCATTGCAACTTTGAACTTTCGCGCCGAAATAATGAGGTTACGAGTTCGAACCCCGCTCAAAGAAACATAAATTAAAAAAAAAATCGCAAGACAAGGTTTGGGTCGCGTGTATCGGTGCCGGACCGATACTTTTGTTAAGGAATTACACATTTTATGCGGGCATACCATGCTGTATGGGCGGACTTGGCATAAGTATACGGGTCCACCTTGATAATTCCTTCACAAAGTTATGCGGTGGGGGCATACTTTTATGCAACTTTTATGCGGACCCGCATAACTTTGTGAAGGAATTATCAAAGTTATGCGGGACCGATACTTACTGCTCGTCACACCCATAGGCATAAGTATCGGGGTCGGATAACTTTGGTAATTCCTTCTACAGTTATGCGGTGGCATACTCACACAACGGGCAAACTTTTATGCGGATCCGGATAAACTTTTGAATGAATTATCGAAGTTATGCTTGGGACCCAAGATACTTATGCCAACGCCCATAAGGCATAAGTATGCCGTCCGCATAACTGTAATTCCTTCACGAGTGTATCGTTGGGGGCATAGCGAAATTTAAACTTGCCTTGCGAATTTTTTTAAAATTTTGATCGCGCGCGGGTTCGAACACGGAACCTATGGGTTTTAGCCGAAGGGCAAAATTTAAAGATTTCAAATATGAGGGACAAAATTTAAAGACCACTCCAAACGAAGGGCAATTCTGCGAATTGCCCAAGAAGCTCAGGCTATAGAATATTACAGCACATTAGGTTAAAGAAAAATAATTAAGATAAATTAATTGCATCCGAGTCGGTACTCAATACTCCTTCCAGTTCAAAAAGAGTGTCCACTTACCAAAGCAAGAAAGAATTAGCCTTATTTTTCAAGATTTGCCCATATTAAAGGCTAAGTGACAATCCCAGTACTTATTTAAGTAGGGATAGTTTAGTCAAATTACCTATTTTTTTTTAGGAGTTAGTATTTTATTAAGGGTGTGTAAATGACTATGTGGACACACTTTTTGAACCGGAGGGAGTACGCTAATCAGTAAACAAAATAAATCGTAATATTTTTTCTACTTTTACTTGCATTACTGAAAAATACCAGAATTTTTTTAAAAAAATAAGACAATGGAGAAAAGAGAAGATACAGTCAGAGAATGTTTTACCAAGAGCCTATAAGGTTGTAAAAACAAGTAAAGAAACCACATGATCCTGCCATCGTGGTCCTCCCGGACCTTGAGGAGGACCCCATCCAGGTGGCCCTCCTGGTCCAAGCATCAGTGGTCCTCCCGGACCTTGAGGAGGCCCTACCCACGTGGCCCTCCCTGTTCAGATCCTCCTGGCCCCATGCTCACATACGCGTTTACTAGCACTAACAATCAAGCCTATATGTTAATACAAACTTTGCTGCTATATTAAGCCAAATGTATGTAGAGATTAACTATCTATATATACTGCTCTCAAGTCTCATCTACCCTTCTGCAATCAACTAAGTCAGAAGGTAAAAGACTAACCTAATCTTCTTTTTCTTCTACCTATATTTAGAGTTTAGTACATGTAAGTGACTACATCCGGTGCAATTTCGTACGTTTTTGAGTCTACGCATTAATGTTGCAGAGATTTAATACAAATCTTTTGATCAAATTTTAAAGGATTGGTTATTACAACAATGCATATTGCATTACCAGTTAATATTTGGTAAATACAATATGTGACACTACACAGAACAGAGCACACTTATCTAATGAATTTATCAGCAATATCTTATGTCTGAAATGAGTGTAGATTTGAAGTATCCTTTACTTTTTTACAGTAAAATTAGTAAGAAATCTTCTCAAGTAAAATTTAAAATCCTTTTAGGTCTCTATTTCTCAAACTTCTGTAATTTGGAAAACTTCGAAGTACAAAACAAAAGACGATTATTGTCACGACCCGAGCTACGGACCGCGACGGGTATCCGGGGCTAACCACCGAACACCACTCACTTACCTGCTTATCTGCTATTATTCATACTATATGCTCATAATCATGTAAAAGCGGAATCCTTTCGAAATACATTTGCTTTTATAAACATAAGCCCTTAATTTATCCAAAATAATATATATATATACATGCATATACATAAAAGTCATGGGACCGGACTACCCATACGCGCATCTAGGAGCCTCTCTTTGGAATACTAGACATACGGACGGACGGGACCACCATCACGTCAAAAACAATACGTATATATATATATATATATATATATATATATATATATATATATATATATATATATATATATATATATATATATATATATATACCAAAAAGAAATCTCGTGAGCACTTCGGAATATGGAGTGCTCTCGAATCAAGCGCTAGCTCCTATGACCGGGCCACCTCCTCGTCTACCAATGGGCATGAACACGAGCGTCCGAAGAAAGGACGTCGTACGAATCGTGCGAGTATGCAAGCATAAACAATAATGAAGCATCGATAAGCGAGGAGGCATAAAACAAGGAGCAATCAGAATCGATCGAATCATAAGGATGGTCATGCATGCTGACTTACTTTCGTGCTCATCATCATATCATATATGTACATACTGTAATAACTGCCCGACCATATAGGTGCGGTGTAATAATCAATAGCATTAGCATCATCAATGGCCTGCGTCCAGGCATCCTGCGTCCAGGATATTATCTCATGCCGCCCACTAGTGGTGTCTGCCCATGCCATTTGGCCATGGTGTATATGTTGCCCGCAGCGGTGATTTGCCGACCATATAGGCGCGGTGTGATATCATCATATACTCATTACATCATGCTTATCATAGTATGCTTATCATAACTCATCATGGTATTCTTGACATCATATACTTATCCAATGCATGCATAGGGACTCTTAGCTATTCATACTTTATCGGGGTGACGTAAGGTCGTGGACCCCGATGTCATTATGAGCATTCTTACGTATTCTGCCTCACCTTGAAGGAACAAGCGTAAGGTGAGTGTGCACAATGATCAATATCATTAAGTTACATAAAGGTCATCATTAGCTCCTTAGAGGAATCATATCATAGGCTTTAGCATTTCTAAACTTTAACTTGCTATCATCATTTTCGTATTCATCTTATTTTTCTTATCTCGTATAGCTATTCATGAGAGAGGACTCTTAACTTTCTTGGAGATGGAACATTCATAGTAAAAGAGGAAATTCATGCCATAGGACTCATGCCTTAGAAGGAAAGGGATTAGCCTCACATACCTTTGCCGCTTAGCTACTATATCGCTTGTGCTTTCTCCTTAATGCGCTCGCCTATACCTTCAATGGAATTCATATCGACATTAGCTATGTCATCGTAAAAACATACTTACTAAGGCTATAGAAATTTGGGCAGCGCTTCCTTTGTTTATACTACTTTCCGCCATATTCCATATCAACTCCCAACATTCATAATAATCCTCCCAATATGATTAACAATAATCATCATTCATTCATATGATTCGCATTTCATAATTCACCTCAATTTCCCATAATCATGACTAAAAATCCATCGTCATATTCTTTCATATCCAACACTCATTTCATGTCTATAGGTCATTTATAACACATTTATATCACAACCCAACAACATTCATGAATCAATTCCAACTATGTCTCAAAACGTCACTATTCATCATTCATAACCCATTTTGCTATTCTCTTTTAATGACCAAGTATTTCCACTCCTAAATACCTTAAACAACATATAAATATCATGAATCTTACCTTAGATGTTTTAGGAACAAGCCTTGGTTGCTAATACCCCTCTTTGAGCAAAACCCTAGTTTTTCTCCATTTGGATTTCTTGACTTGGATGATCTTTGATGATTTCCTTTACTCTTGATTCACTTGTTTAATGTTGTTGATCCTCAAATACCCTTGAAAACTTGTGTAATGAATGTAGAGAGAGATTCTAGAGAGAAGTGGTGTAGTGTAGAAATGAAATAAAATAAGTCTTGTCCTCATATTTAATGAATTGGAAATCAGGCCGAGGTGAACGGTGGTCGTCCGTGGAGGTTTACGGCCGTATTCCACTTTACGGACCGTCCTCGCGGTCGTCTTTAACCTTAAGCGAACCGAAACCTTGGCGGCAATGCATGGTGATTTACGACCATGGTTTACGGCCGTACTCACTTTACGTCCGTCCACCGGGTGTGTTTAACCATTTCGCTGGCGAAAGTTGAAACCTTTGCATGCCATTTTACGACCTGGCCATTTACGGACCGTATTCCACTTTACGGTCCGTATTTGGACTTTCACGACAATCGGCGGTTGCCGCCTTTCAACTTTTCGCGTTTCTAGACTTTTTATTCTACTCATTCCTATCCATTTACATACATTGCCCATGAAACATTATACACTCGCACTCCTCGCTCTCATCACTAGTTCGTCCGCTTGCGTACCAACGGGAAATTTTCCGAGGTGTAACAATTATGAACTATAGAGTATTTTGCGATTCCATTCCACAAATTAAAGTCTGATGAATTCAAGTTATATGTGTTATCGGTGCAATTCTCTTTGCATAACCAGATTACTTATAAAGTAATTACAGATAAATATCTATAATCATAATTAATTAGTAATCTGATAAATACTTTCTAACTTTCCTCATACCCCATCATCAGTTTCAATATTATGAATTTTTAGACATTTTGAGCAACATTTTTTTCCCATCAAAACGCTGACCTTCCTCATTCATTAAAGAGCAAAGCAAAAGAGTCACGAGTTTCTGAAGGAGAAAAAGAGAAAACAAACATGAAAGAGAGGAAGGTAATATGGAGCTAATTTCATTCATGCAGCAAAAGTTATTTTATACAAAGAGTACTTTATCAAATCCCGTAAATCCTGGAAATTGACTCGTTATATTATGCTTAAATAAAGTTCCACCACACGTTACATCTAACTTCGGAATTCTAGAACTTTACAGCAAAATAATCCAAAAGTTACACCAAAATATCAAGACAAAAATGCTAAGTTGACAGCACTTAGCATCACATACAAAAGCAGCACCCTTCATCACTGCCCCTTGAGGCAAGTGCTGCTGGATACTCCAAGCTTAGCTCTAAGAAGCTCAAATCTTTATTTCAGTAGTGCTTTTGTAAAAATATCAGCTAGTTGATCTTTAATACAACAATGCAAAATCTGAACTTCGTCCTCCCTTTCAGCTTCTCTAATGGAATGATATTTGATTTTAATGTGTTTAGTCTTTCCATGAAAGACCGGATTCTTTACCATGACAACTACAGATTTGTTATCACAAAGGATTTCAGTTGCTATGCTTGGCTGAAACCCCAAGTCAATCATTATTTTTCTCAACCATAGAGCTTGATTAACAACACTTGAGGCAGCAACATACTCTGCTTCAGCTGTTGATTGAGCAGCAGACCCTTGCTTCTTTGTGTACCAGTAAATGACACCTGATTCGAGAGTGAAACAATATCCTTAAGTGCTCTTCATGTCATCTTGTGACCCAGCCCAGTCACTATCAGTAAATCCCAGCAATTTCATAATGTGATTCTTTTATAAAACACACCATAATCAATGGTGCTCTGAATGTACCTCAAAATCCTTTTGGCTGCTTTGAGATAAGTTTCAGTTGGTGAATGCATAAACCTTGATATCACACTTGTTGCATACATAATATCAGGCCTGGTGGCTAATAGATACAATAGCGTTTGTCCGAATCATATATTTGTATTAATTTTTTTGTCAATTATGTACAAATTATTAATTAAGAACCCAGTAACTTTAAAGAATTAGAACCCCGAACCCACAAGCTTCGAATCCTGGCTCCGCCTTTGGATAGATACAATAGGGAACCAATCAAACTTCTATAAATCGAAGCATCGACCAAACCAGATTCATTCTCTTTCATCAGTTTCTCTCTGTGAACTACAAGCATACTTACTGATTTGCATTTGCCAAGACAAAACCTCTTTAATATTTCATTAGCATATTTCTCTGAGAAATAAAAATTCCTTGAGAAGATTTATTAACCTCCATTCCCAAGAAATAAGTCATCTTTCTGTCACGACCCATTTTATAAGATCGCGCGGGCACCTACCATTCTCACCTCGGTAAGCGAACCCTTAAATTGAAATAAATTCATAACAAGTAAAGAACGAGATTCAGTATCCTTCAAGATATATTATAATAAAAAAATGGAAGTCAAACCAATATATATAAACAAAATAGCGGAATTTTTTACAACAATTTAATAAATACAATAACTCATTTTCCCATGACCTGGTCTGGACTAGTACAAGAGCTACTAAGACTGGATACTGAATACAACAACAAATTTAAAGACTTAACCTCCATCTCGGAATGAGAATGATGGAGGCCTTCAAGATAGGCACTGTGCATCTTCCGGACAACTTCAATCAATCAATATCCTGAAAAACTCTACACCCCGAAAGGGATGTAGCAAGAGTAGTATCAGTACAACACTAGTACTGGTAAGCATAATAGGCTGACAATGGTTAGAATAACATAACGGTAAAAAAACTTACAAATAAGCATGGTAGACAAACTAAGTCAACAGTACACATCACCTACCACTCGCCTCAACGATTAAAAGGGTCTTATTTCCATTACCCCTTCCTTAGGAGTACACCTATTTTTAACTACATTCCACTCATCTTCTAACTCAGTTAGCAAATAATAGACATATACACTCAAGTATCACTAGACAACTATCATTACGAATATTTACTCTTGTTTTAAGGGAAGTTCTTTTGTCGTTCTAGCAAGTTATTCACATCCATATTTAGAGTACCTAAGACCACACTTTCCCAAACCATCCTCACACTTTCTACAGTTACCAAAATGAATCCCAAGAATAACCAATCTAAGTCAGTACAACAAATCATATCACAATAAGTCATCGCCTATGTTATAACATCTAAACCAAACTGTGCCAAGTATCAGTATAAGCAATCCAAAGCAGTACATCACGGTAGTATCACAATAATCAACAAAAGCTAAGATACAATGCAATGCAATAACGTATGTAGGATGAATGCAATGTATATGCACCGTACACATGTACTCCGATAATAGAACATCACATCACGGCAGCACAACCCATAGGGGACCTGCGAAGTCCATGTAGCCTCACGATTCTGGCCAAGACCTAGCAATTGCTACCAGCACTCATACCTCGATTTCGGGATAAACATCGAACATTGGTCCTTACGTCACTCTTATCCAACTGAGCCCAGCTCATAACGGTGTTTCCTTGTATATCATCAATGTATCAACAGTATATCATGAAGGATGAGAATGCGTGCAAATGTATGAGTTCAATATCAATAATCAAATGAATCTCAACAGCACCACATATGGCACACCAACAATATCAATAAAAGGTTACACAATAAGTCACAATAAGATCACAATCCTTAACTCAATATTAAAGAGTAGGTGCTACCATGTCATAATCAAGATATACCACTAGTCACCAATACCCAACAAGGACAATATCACAACAACAACATCACATCCTTCCCTTACTTCCTTACGACATCAATTATATGATAGATATGCTTCCTAACTCATAAGGTCAACCACTAAGCATCCTACTAGAATCATTCCATATTCCATTACTCATTTAACATCCTCAAAACCAATTATGATTCAATATTAATAAACATATGGCAAGGTTATGCATGTCATACATGTGATCCTCATCAACAGAACGTAATAAGACCAGTGCCACACAACTAGTCTCCTAAGTCATATATAATCCACTAATATGCAAGGAAACGCCAACACATGAACCTAGAGAGTCTACAGGCCGTAAGCCCGAACACAAAATCACATAACAGTACCAACCTAGGAATTCTATCCCAATCGCCGAAATCCTATACATGCATTCTCCGTTTCATCTAATACACATATATGTTAGTCTAACCAGAGTCTACCAAAGAAAGGAAAGCCGTAACCTACATTGAGGCCGAACAGGTGCGCGAACATCCACTCAGATTCCATCTTTGTAGAGAACTCGTAAATCCGGGAGATCTAGGAATGATGGACACATTCACGTAAGCAGCAATAGAGTAATTCGGGGTCATAGGGGTAAAATCATCATTTCTAAAATAACCAACCTAGATTCTTGGTTTATAGCCATTTCTCCTCTTTCATGGAAACAAGGTTTATCTAGGTTAAACTTATCTCACTAATTCACATAAGTCATTATTAGCCTCTAAGAAGTTAACCCATTTAGGAAAAGAATGATTTAGGCTTAGAACTTCCTATTTAGTCTAGGTTTACAATAAAAGAACTATCTTGAAGTTACTAATTATTCTAGGTTAATCATTACCATATTTACCCAAAGGGTCTTATTAGGTTTGGGAAAGAACCCTCATTTAGTATTCTACCATAATCATAAATGGTGCAAGAAGAAAGAGGGAATTAAAGGAGGATGAGATGAGGGGTTTTAGAGAGTTTACCTTCCTAACATTTAAGTCTCTAGGGCTGGAATTCTCTCTTAGTGGTGGTTGCAGATTTGGGGAAATAAATATTAGGTCAAGTTAACAAATAGGCTTTAAATAGGGATATAACTGCTTGTCAACCGCTATGGCGGTCTAGCCGTCGCTACAGCATCACCGCTTCAGCGGCTGAAGAACCGCCGGGGCAGCCCTTTAAATGATCTACAAGTCCGCTTCGGCAGAGCACATGGTCGCTACAGTGCAAGCGTCGGGGCGGTAGCCTGTAGCTATGACGGCCTAACTAGGACCTGTGGCCCAAATTCAATATTTTACACAAGATTCGCATGAATGATCCGATCAAGTTAGCGATTTTTAAGAGCGTAAGATCCGAAAGTGTTTTAAGGGGGTCAAGGTTGCCAATTTCCCGGAAGTCAAAGTTGTCACAACCCAACTGGAGGGCCATGACGGGTACCCGGAGCTAACCTACCGAGTACTTCTTAACATACTTCTCATGATCATATCTAGGTGAGCCACATGGCTAACTCATGATCACCATGAACCAAAAGGCACATCTATATAACATCATTAACTATGCTCATATATATACAAGCCGACAAGGCTATCCAAATGATATACAAAATATGAACCGGCAAGGCCATGGGATATCTAGCTATATACACATGTCTACGAGCCTCTACATGGAGTATGTAATATCATAAAGACGGGATAGCACCCCGCCATGCCTATATATGTACACAAAAGAATAATACCAACTATTGCAACTCCGGATCAAATGGAGCACTTCTATGTAATCACCGACTTTGCCGTACCAAGGGTTTGGTCTCGTCTCCTCGTCACTCGCGGGCATGAACGCAGCGTCCACAAATAAAAAAACGTCAGTAAGAATAATGTATTGAGTATGTAAGGCATGAATAGCAACACGATGAAAGCATGGAGATAGCATAAGATAAGCAGAACAATTTATACCTCATAATACCTCTCAAGACGACGATCATGCGTAATTAACCTTTCTCTAAAGGAAACATTTCATAAATATACATATAATGATACCATACCCGACCATGTAGGTTCGGTGTTGCCCATACCCGGCCATAGCAAGGGTCGGTATTGTCCATACCCAACTGCAGTGGTGTGCGCGCAACAAATATCATACCCGGCCATATAAGCTCGGTGTAAGAAAATGGCTATATATATATATATATATGACATACATGAGTATCCAAAAGAAGCATTACAACTCTATCGGGGTGACATAAAGTTGGTAAACCCCCGATTTTGATTATGGAATCACCACCACCACCATCATCATCATCATCATTATCATCATCATCATGAAGAACTTTTATCAATAATTCCATGAGAATCTTGAAAGTCATGAGCTTCTAACATTTTCTAGGAATGGGACATTATGGATATCTTAGATGGATTCACAATAAGGAAATCATGTCTTTAGAAAGAAAGGTTAGCCTTAATATACCTTTAAGTCTCTCTAAATACTTAACGTTCTCCTCCAAAGTCCGCAAAATCTACATTCAAGAGGATTCATGCTAAGGTTATGTCTTGGAAACATTCTTAAGTTCAAACTAGTGTAATTAATGAGATAACGAAATTTGGGCAGCACTTTCCCTATTTTATCGACTTCCACCATATTACAAAACAACTTCCAAACAACAATAATAACATCCACAATATCATGATCAAGAAGTTATATTAAATTTAATCTCAAATTTATTCAAAAACCCCTTTCAAGTTCATCTCATAGTCCTCAACTTCAACTCAACACTTTATGAGTTCTCCTCTTTAATTCTTTTCCTTTCCAAAAGCGACTAAATCTTTACATCAACTCAATCATGTAAATAATGGGAAGAACATACCTTATAATAGAAGAACTTCACCTCATTCAACTCCTTTCAAGATTAAGTTCATCCAAATTAGGAGAGAAACAAGGATCATCATCTTTCATGGATTTACCTTGAGGTTTTGATGTTTGATCTTATTTCTAGATGATATGGAAGGTTTTGGAGTATGGTATAACCTTCAATAACTATCAATTACTCTCTATAAATGTTGGGAAATAAGTGTGGGAGGTTGATATAAAAATGGGATCTTTTGGGATTTAAAAAGTTGTCAAAGTCGTCCCCCCACATCAACTTGCGGTGGAGATGCGGCTCAGCATATTGGATATGCGTCCGAATCTTCCCTCCTATACTTAAGGAGGAGGTTGGGAAGTGAGGACTGCTATTTGGGTGAGTTTGCAGCCAATATACGGATCAGCATACTGAGTATGCGGCCGCATATTGCTTAGTTTTCCCGATTTTGCGAAAATGCGTTCCTTTCGATTCGTTTGACCTCCAATTCTTATGGAACCTTCTTGGTACTTGTATAAAACTTAATTAACCATATAAGGGGCCCTATATCTCCCCCTCAAGGTAATTCTAAGTAATTTATAACTCAAATGATCCGAAATCTTTCTAAAACATGACTCAAGTTCCAATCTTTCAACAAACTTACTTCCGCCGCTTCATATGACTTTGAAACCTTAAGGTACATACTTGGAATTATTAGATAACATCCTTAACTTTATAAAGGCTTCATGTCCACTTTGAACTTACGTTAGCTTACTCATAATGCAAACGACATGAAATTTCCAATGTGTAACAAAAGTAACAACGAAATGGGTCGTTACACTTTCCCAGATCATTCATTTCAAAGACCTTCTTCATTTTCTCTCTGAAGTCTATGATAGACTTTGTGTTGCTGCCAGTCACCAATAGATCATCAACATAGAGGGAAACTATGAGAAATCATCATTTTGAAGTCTAATATACAACGTTGCTTTATTGCAACTTATATTAAACCCCAAATTCAGTAAGTAG
This sequence comes from Lycium ferocissimum, assembly GCF_029784015.1. Taxonomy (NCBI): domain Eukaryota; kingdom Viridiplantae; phylum Streptophyta; class Magnoliopsida; order Solanales; family Solanaceae; genus Lycium; species Lycium ferocissimum. The sequence continues at coordinate 32,450,426 of NC_081344.1, forward strand.
CTATCAATCCGTTCGTACCAAGACCTAGGTGGCTGTTTCAAGCCATAAAGAGTTTTTCTTAAAAAATACACTTGATCGCCAACTCGTTTAAAACCTTCAAGCTTCTCTACATAAATTTGTTCTTCAAGAAACCCATTAAGGAAGGCAAATTTTACATCCAATTGAAATACTTGCCCTGGGTGTGCTGCAACTGCAAGAAGCAATTTGATGGTATCTGTTGTGCTGCGCGCCCTACTTTTTAGGCAAAATACATCAAAACACCCTTAAACTATACCCAAAATGTCGATATCACACTTAAACTATCATGTCGTCCCATTACACACCTTATGTATCTAAAATCGATATTTTTTACTCCTCTGAGCCGATGTGGCACAATATTTAAAAATTAAAAAAAAGAGGCGCGTTTTAATTATATATTATTTATTTTTTTTTATTTTTTTTTTAATTGTAAAATTCAATTTCTTTTAACCCCCACCCCACGCCTCATTTTTCCAACCCACCAAATTCATCTTCATTTTTTCTTCCATCTCCATCTTCCTTCCTTCCTCCATAGCAAAGACATAAACCAAAATTTTAGAACACTTTTTAATTCTCTGAGCACCTCCACCATTATTACTCCATGAAAACCTTTTGGTGGAATTTTGGATAAATTTGTCAAGTCCGGATTGTCTAGAAGAAGAAGATGAAGCAAATGGGTATTTGTGGGTTTCCTTAAATTGGTGATTTGAATGAGAACTAGAAGCAAAATTGGAAGGAGATGGTTTGTTGGAAATTATTGTTGAAGAAGAAGAATGGTGTGGGGCATCGGGGCGGGGGTGACATGGTCGAAGCTTTGATGGCTAAAATCTGTTTTTGCTATTGAAGAATTTATTTTAACTCATAAATCCAAAAATCCAATGGAGTTTGCTGAGATTTAGTACTAATCTAGTTTTCAATTGCTTCAAATTAAAAGAATTTTTTTTTTTTTGTGGGCACCATTGAAGCAACGTAGCATCACTATCGCTCCTTCTCATCTTCTCCGGCAAACTGGGTCACTTTATTTCATGTTGCTATTATGCTTATTATTTCATATAAATGAGCTTGTATTTTCCGTCCATTTGTGAGTTTCCGTCAAACTATTTCTGATGATAGTGGTTTTTTGATTTGTGAAATTGCAGTGATGGTGGTGGTATTAGGTGGTGGCTGACGGTGGTTAGACAAGAACAAAAAGAAAAAAAACCTGTATATAAATAAAAAAAAGAAAGATTGTGAAAGAATAAATAAAATAAAAATTTATTGTATTTCTAAGATTAGCAATGACGTGTCGCTGACGTGTCACGCGCGTGTGGAACACTCCCACACCTGAGACTGGTTCTCAGTTCTGAGGGGGTAAATTATATCACTTTTTTATATATTAGGTGTGTAATAGGTCACTCGTAAAGTTTAAGTGTGATATCGACATTTTGGGTAAAGTTTAGGGGTATTTTGATGTATTTTGCCTACTTTTTTTATCCATGTTACTCTTCCTGTTCCAAGCTTGCGTTTGTAGAATAGTAAAGAACAGTAAAGTAAAAGACACAATAAGTTTACGTGGAAGCCACCCGGCTCACAAGGGTGAAAAAATCACGACCTACATCTCTGTAGGATTTTTCCCAAACTCCACTACAATTGTGAGCCTTTGCAAATTTAAGTTACAAACTCTGTGACCTAGGAACTAACCTCTAATTCATATCTCACTAATCTCCCTAGACTAGCAAGCACCCTTCAAGTTATCCCAACTTGAAGTTGAATTTGACTAACTGTTTGTACCTACAATTTATGCTTCTATGAAAGTGGATAAAGATACAACTCGATAAAAAACCTAATACACAAATCTAGACTCAAGAACTGTAAAACATAAACTTTGTAGAACAGCTTCTTTAATCTTCTATGTAGTATCAGGTGGCACTTCTGGAATCAGAACACTCAATCTAGCATTGATTGAATTCGCTCAATATTCTAATTTCTCTCTTTGTGAATGTGTAAACCTTCTTCTTGGTAAGACTTGGATATATATAGCATTGAGTGCGCAGCAAGTTGGCAAAACCTAAAACCTTTATGAATCGGCCCATTAGTTGTAATAGGGCTTGAGTTGACTTAGGATTATTACCTTTCCATGCGGCTTTATTTTCCATGTAGGAGTATGAAGTATCTTTTTTTTTAATTATTTTTTTACAGTATGAAGTATGTTGATAAATATGGCAAGGAATCCTTCAAACTTGACTGCCAAGTCTTTACCATAGAACACAAATCCTACTCGTATTAGGACTGTGATCTGCAACATGTTCTTGGACCTGGTTCTTTTGCATCTGAATCTTCTCACTTGTCTAAGATGGAACATTACCATAAACTTGTTTCATTCCCCATTGTCCGGCAACAGTCTTTGAGTTACGCACACATAGAACATATCTGGATAGCTTCCTGTGAATAACTAGCCTCACTCCTACCTTGACTGCTTGGGACAAGTATCCTATGAACTACCTCAAAGTACAACTGATGCAACTTCACCATCTCTCTTTTCTGCACCCTCCTGGATTTTACAGCATTTGGGTATTGGATAGTTTCTTGGTAATTTCCAATGCTATAGCCATGTTATTCAGTGGCAGCTATTCAGTCTTCACATAATATGCCTATCCTTTTGAAGGCACATGTAAAACGTCTCCTAGTACTTGAGTAGTGAGAGTGAACTGCATTCCAAGCACAGTACTGGTCAGTGAGGTATCTGTGTGCAGGTTGCATTGATGTAGAACTCAGTTACCTACTTATTTTCCATTTTTATTCCCTCTTCTCTAGGTAGAAACAAGTTGTTCCATCCCTGCAGCAATCTTCTCCAATAGTATAAACATTTCTAGTCCTCCGAGGCCAGTAATCACTCTACCCCTAAGAACAGTTCTTGACGTGAATTGAGTGACCCTTTCAATCGCAGAGGTGGTCATTTCTGTCACTTCTTCATGAGCCTTGATCTCATCATTTTCCTTATGTGAGGATGCCCAATATACCTCTTCTTTATATTCATCCAATTCATTTCTTAGCTTAGTCTGGTACTTTTTTTTTGATGAGCTCTTCTTTGGGCCAGATGATTTAGGCCTTGTGGTAGAAACAACCCTTCCCCTTTTCTTGCTAGTTCCTTTTGAGAATTCACCCTGAGTGTCATTCTTTTCCTCAGTACACTCAGCTTTGGTGTTTATGCGCTTAGACTTCCTGCTGGCCTACAAGGACTTTTTTCCAGTTCAGCATAGGCTTGCCTCTTCTTGCTTCTAGTGTGAGGAGTCCTAGATGGGACTTGAGTTTTTTCACCACAGGTGTTTCCTCAGCAGGCTTTACTATCTTTTTTCCATATGCTTTTCTAAGTTTGGTTCTGAACTAAATGACAGGAACCTCCTCATCATCATCTATAGTGGAAGTACACGCCTTTAGAGCAGGTTGAATAACTTATTCCATAGAAACTGCATTGGACTGATTTGATCAGAGATCTGAGATTGTTTAGGAGTGATGGGGTTTGATGCTTGTTGATCCATTTTTCTAAGTCTCGAAATATAGTCTGGTGTATTTGAAGGAGAGGATCTTAAGCGATTCTAGCTATCAAGGAAAGATAAGGAGATAAGTAAACAATTTTGAATTAAGTAGAGGAGGGAGAGAGAGAAAGAGAAAGTCTGATATGTGGGTAGGGTTGAATTGCTTGTTTCAAGGAGTTTTGGCCCATGTATAAATCTTGGGAAGAGTTTGACATGATGGTTGTGTGTTTTCAAAGTTGAGTCATTATAATAAATGAGAAAGGATCTTTTAATGTTGTAATGACAGTTATACACCCGTACTTCTCCCTTTTTCCTTAAATAGGCCTTTGTGTCAGGGATTTGGTGTTTGAACTAAATGAATGGCAAATGTTTCAGGATGTTTTACTGATCTGAATGTGCATTTAAACATATCAATAGATATACATACTTGTCACCTGATGAACCATTCATTGACTTATGATCATGCTAGTCCTGTGCCATCAAATATTGTTAGACGATATGAGATAGTGATCAATCATGGTATAAGACATACAACCAATAGTACAAGACTGAGTAAAATATTATTTAACTAATGCATTAACTTAATTTGAAACAGCCATTCTAGACATTTAGGGATGCATGTGAAATTGTCATTTCCCAGGTTGACCCCTTTTTGAGAATCCTTTCTAAACTCCAATTGATTTCTTGTAATGACCCGTTAGGTCATTTTTGTTGCTTTCGTATTTTTGCCTATTTTGCCTTTGTGAAACCGCCCTTTTGCTTGTGTTCGGTATTTTCTAAGTTGGGTAACTTTTAAGTATTAGGTTGACTTTAGGCATCTTAGGGGGTAATTTCATCTTTTGGGATTTTTGTCGATTCCATTAGCTTTGGAACGTCGAATATACGCTGTTTGAGTGTTTGGTTCAGTTCTCGAGGGTCTTGGGGGCATTTTGGTCATTTGGTTGGAAAGCTAGTTTTTGCCCGTTCGAGGTTGACTTGGTCAATGAGACCTCATTTGGGAATTCTGAGTGTGCGGATGAGTTTGTAGCACATTTTTCCATGCGTCTGCATATTTGGTTTATCTTGGGGAAGTTCCGAGAGAGTCTCGGAATTTCGGGGGTTGAGAGTTAAAAACCAGATTTTCCTGATTTCTGGTGTATGCGCAGGTACAAAAGGGTCCTGCCCCTGCGGATACACTCCAGTGAGTGGAGGCTCACAGCAGCGAGACTCTATGGATTGGTCACTGTTCGCCCCTGCGAAGAATATCTTGCAGGAGCGCGTGCGCCCTAACGAACCTGTTTCCGCCAGTGCGAGCTAGGATATTTTGTGAGGACTTTGTTGTGGCGAGGAATTGTCTACCGGTGCGTGTGCACTGGGGTGACCTTAAGTTAGCAGGGGCGTGAATCGCTGTACAGAATGTAGTCTTTAGTGTGTTCTTTCTTTAGGATCTCATTCGAAAAACCCTAAGTTTGAGAGCATTATTGGAGGAGAATTAAAGGCAATTCAAGGAGGAATCATTGGTTAAGTGTCCTAACTTGGTTTTATGATTATTTCAATGATTTAGATCCTTAATCCATGCTTAGAATATTGAAATTTAGAGATTTATGGAAGGGTTTTGGGAAGGGAATTGATCAATTGAGCAAGAATTCATAGTTATTTATGGATGATTTTTGATATATAAGTTATATAAAGCATAAGAATCATGATTTTGGGCTCAATTTACTGTTTTGCCCTTTTTGGGTTCGGAATCCTAATTTTAGGTCTCACTTTGGGAATTTTGGGTTATGTGGCAATATGGATATTGTTGGACTCGTGTTCTAATGTATATTTCGTATTTGATTAGACTTTGTTAATTTGGAGACTTTTCAGAGTGGCAAGGGGCGTTGTGACTCGAGACTCGGCTTACCAGGCATGTTGAGACCTCAAACTCTTTCTTGAATGTGTGTGTTGGCTAAAATGAACCTAATAAAGGGGTAATTTGGCGAATTAAGGGGGTTTCGATACTTGTGAGGTGATGAGCACTAGTATGGGATACCGGTCATCAAGTTATGGGTACTTCTGCAGTTTCAATTGTATAGTTGGTCTGAATGCCATGTCTGGGCACTAGCTGATAGAATAGTACAATTCTTTGGGTATGTGATTGGGGTCCGATGGCTATACTTTATGACTCTTATCATTATTATTTGCCTATCTTGTCTATTCATGTGCATATCACTCCTACATATATCCTCGTTGGAATGAAAAGAAGTAAAAAGATGAAGCCTTTATGGTATTACGAACATGAGAATGGATTCCATGCTTTTATACTTGTTCTTGACTTGATACATGCCATATTCACGCTTTACATGTATTCATGCATATGATTGAGGATATGATTGTGAGTTCGATGGAATCTTGTTCCGGACGAGTGATGATGTTGGCACGTTATATTGGCACTTGAGCCCGGTTGGTTATGAGACAGGTTATTGAAATATGATATGATTGGGGCCGTGATCTGAGGAAACTACCGGAGCGGCGATATATGGGCCTCATGAGCCCCCCATGGGTCACGATTCATTAATATTTGAACGTGTGTATATCGGGAAGTGGAAATAAAGGCCTTGCATTGCATTTGCATATCATTCATCCATTTTCTACATTGTTGTTGTGATTATTGGTATTTGTTTGGCCTTATCTTGAAATCTATTTGTTATGTGGGTTTAGCTGTGATTATGCTTTTCTTATACTCAGACTAATGGCGGATAAGTGTGGTTATGGCGTCGTAGACCAACCCTCGTCTCCATTCCGTAAAGGGTTGGTTAATGATGCATACTGAGTACCCGTTGTTTGTTGTACTCACACTACACTTGTTGCACCTTTCTTTGTGTGCAGATTCGATCTTGAGCATTAGTGGAGGCCCCGACTACCAGGTTCCCTGTTACAGTTGTTCGTAAGATTCGGGGTGAGCTCCATGGCTTCTGGATGGTTCTGAATTTCTTCTTATCTTTATTTCACTATCTTTCCTATTTCCAGATAGATTATGATGTATTAGACTCTTATTACTCTTAGTTGGTCCTTGTATTATGGTGACATCTGATTTTGGGGGTTTAATTGTAATAACTACTTCGTATTTTATTCGAGATTTATTAAGACTTATGAAATGACTTGTATGCTTTATTTCTGCACTTATATTTTGTTTTAATTATGGCTGTGTTAGCTTACTAGTATGGTGGGACTAGTGCCATCACGACTTGGGATTTTGGGTCGTGACATTTCTTCTTTTGTTTTTTTTTCCAACCCATACTCCCCCTATCAATATGCAATTCTTCTCCCCTTCTGACATTAAGAGTGAACAGAATTAGTGATTCATTCCTGTTATGTCCTATTGCGCAAGCCTGTTCATATCCTATATTTTCTTGCTCTCTGTCACTCTTTCCTGCAAGACAATCAGACCTTAGTATCTGGAGCCCAACCCAGTTTGGGTCCGTTTTCTTTACCTGTTCCATCCCTCCTTTGCTCTGTAATGTTTAGTCTCCTTACCTTGTAACCTGTGTTTTCTCGATGCTTGACTTTTTCATGATTAGATTCTCCATATGTGAACCTCAATTCTTCTTCAGCAAGTTCTGGCTTAATTCTTTTTAGAACAAATTCGACATTTTTAGTCAGGTTTATAGCTTTAGCCTGAAAGTTCAAGATGAGTGAACCAAGTCGAGCTACCTATTCCTTTAGGAAGCAGTTTTCCTTCTCAATAGTGTTTTTTCTTATCTTGATATTCCTTGGCCCATTCTTTAAGCTAGCAATGGTACTTGATATGCTCAAATTACACCTACTAAATGGCGTAAAGCGGACGTTTTCAAATATAGTAACCCAACTAGGTTAGGGTCGAATTCCACAGGGAATAGGGTGTGAAAACGTTACTATTGTAGTGAAGTACTTACTTGTGGTCTAATTTTGTATTCTGGTAACTTTGTAAAAGTGTATTATGTTTACTAGCTATTTTGATTGGATTGTAATTATTTGGAATAAAGAAACCAAGGTTGTGTCCCCTAGATGATGTGTAATGCTATAGGTGTTAATACGATAGACTTCTAATGGATTTTTGTATTGTATGTACTTAATCTCTATTTGTCTTCCTAAAATTTCCCAATAGTTATAAGTATTTCTCTTTATGATTTTCCCAAATATAAAAGAGTTATGATTAAGAATGATTAATTTGTGCCAAGTAGACTCCTCTTATTCCTAAGTGAATTTATTAAATGAGGGTTAACGCCCCGAGTTCTTGTTACTTATTCCTACCTAACCCTAACTCGCCTTCCCAAGCAAAGCAAGAGTTTATGTCTTAAATCAATGTTTTAACCATTAACCAACATGAACGAATAAGAAATAAGTAAATACTAGCAACCCATTATGCATATATTCAATCACAAACACCCATTCACATAACACCCATCATTGGGTTCACAACCTTAATATTAGAATTAGTTCCTCATGATGTTTACTACAAGACAAAGCCTTAAATAAGTCATTAAAGCTTACAATGGAATAAAGGAGATGAAAAGATAGAATCTTATCCTCAAAAGCTTTAACAAAATAGAGTATTCAATGCTATGAAGTCAAGGAATAAAGTCTGACAATGAATAATGAAATAAAAACCCTAAAAAGTGTATTTAAAGCCTCCAAAAGAGACTGACCTGTTGTTGTAGATCTGTTGAGCAACTACAAGCCAAAACTGTCCTACTGCAAGGTTCTATGGAAAATGCCACATCATGGATTGAAGTGTAACACTGATGGAGCATCTCAGGGTAATCCAGGAATCAACTCATATGGATTTTGCATCAGAAATGACAAAGGAAATCTTGTTTATGCTTAGGCTAAGCAGATTGGTCTGGCCTCAAATATGATGGCAGAAACAATAGCTATCTAGGAAGCTATGAAGTACTGTTTAACTAATAACATACGGAATATTACATTGGAAATTGACTCATTGGTCCTGAAGAACATACTGCAAGATGTTTGGAAAATACCTTGGTAAATTGTGGAAAAAGTGGAGCAGATTCAGCATATAATGGAACAGTTGCATGTGCAAGTATTGCATACATTTAGAGAAGGAAATCAACTGGCAGATTTCCTAGCAAATGCAGCACTTGAAGTAGAGGATCAGCTTGAGTACACTAGCTTTGAATCACTGCCAGTTCTGGGAAGAAAGATACTAAATATTGACAAGGCACAAATTCCATCACTGATGATCAAAACAAGAAAGATTCAGCCAACTTGATTCAAGATATGGAGCAATTTACTTGTTATTTTCTAGTTGCAAAGTGTAAAACTATCTTTGAGCATGCTTACTCAAAGATGGTTAGCATCTTTTATTTTTTCTTTTCTGTTTTTGCTGTTGAACTTGATCATTATTAATAAAACATCAGGGGGCCATGCCTCCTAATAAATTTGCTTTAAAAAAAAAAAGCCTCCAAAAGTCATGAACAAAAAATGGACAAAAATACCCCGTCGGCACGTCTGCATCGCATATGCCACCGCATTTGGTGATATGCGATGCATTTCACACTTTTCTCGACGTAGATCACAGTTAGAATGCGGATCCTGGTGAGCACATATGCATCGCATTTCTTCGTATGCATCGCATTCTCTTCCGCATTTCAGTTGCCAAAATTTCATGAAGTTTCTGTTTTTCATCTGCATTCACACTTGCCTATCTGTGACTTATTTCAGTCTTTTTCCACTTCACTTTGACATTTTTACATGGTTTTGGCTTTTTGGTCCTACTTACCTGAAACACAACAAAAATACATAAAACAAGTAAAACTTGTCGTCAAAAGGCATCAAATGTTCCATAATTCTACGACACATCAACACCCCCAACTTAAAGTCTTTGCTTGACCTCAAGTAAATAAAACAACACACAGTACTACACAAACGCTCAGGTATCACAAAGTAAGAATGTCTACAATGGTTTTGGCTTAGAACTACCGACATACACTTTTCTCAAGTACGACCCCCTCACTTTTACATTTTCAAAAAGACACTCCCTCAAAATTTGTTACGATTCACAATGAAGCTTAAATCAATGGCATCATATTATTGGTAGCGTCTATGTGCACATAAGTCTAGTTTGGGTAGTCAGTAAGTTTTCAACGATTTCCTCAACCCCTATGCCCTCATGAAGACCAAAGAACGTCCCAAACACACATGTACAAGCATAACTGGGACAGAGACAAATAAGAAGAGAAACACTCACATTCACAAAGAAATTTTGCCATGCCATTAATGCAATTACCATAAGTTTTCCCTTATTCTCAATGTCGTTAACTTTGGATGGTTCAGTTGTGATCACACTAGGACTTTTATGGATTGTAGTGTAGGCTTAGGGATGGGTAGGATAGATTTGGATCATAGTGACTAACCCTCGTTGAACACTGCACTTAATTTCCCTACTCTCCCTTTCATTCCTCTTTCCATTCCTTTCATCTTTTTGTAATTTTATATATATATATATATATATATATATATATATATATATATATATATATATATATATATATATATATATATATATATATATCCCACATCGAATCATAGACTAGGCATCTCACACCCACCCCAAACTTAGGCTTAAGCCTCGATTTTCACACCTTTTGCGTTTCAAACCAACTTAGGCTTTAAGCCTCTTATTTCTCATTCAAAGTGTCAAGGAGGGAACAGGTGCCAAAAGTGGGAACATTTTAAACAAGGGTAACGGCTGATTTTATGGCTAGTCAAGAAAAGGGTCTCAAGGCTCAAAATGGGCAACTAGGGATTCTATATGCAACAGGCTAGGTAAAAGGCTTTAGGGTTTCACAATTATATCAAAGACAGCCTAAGATCATGTCAACAACCAATCTATCCTTAGAAAAATGGCACGACTAACCAGGCAAGTTCTAGAATGCAAGCATAGCACATGAATATCATACTAGTAATATTACAACACATTGGTATAAGGATTGAGTGTCACGTCTTCAAATATATTTTTTCTTGACTTCCCGAGCAGGTACTTAACACACACACACACTCCAATACTTATGATGTCATAAAAAGAATCATGCATGTCAATTCACTAATATTTTCTGAGTGTGCGTCAACATTTTGGAGGGTTTATTTCATTACAATTTTCAACAATACATGTCATAAGTTCAAAAATCACCATTCTATAAGTCACAATTACTCTATTTTACCTAAGCAACAACTTAAACATTCCAGGTTCAACAGAAATAAAACCCCTCAAGAAAAGAACCATGGCAAAGAAAAGTTGGGGGAGGGGGGGAGGGGTCCTAAACACATATATACAACAAAATACACCAAACACCAAATAGCCCCACTCCCAACCAAAAAAAAAACATGCATTGTCCCTAATGCATCAAATCAAGTATAAGTAAGGGTAAGGACTCCCTGAGGCGCACTAGGCGCGTTGATCGGTCTAGGCCTCAGAGGCCGTGAAACTGGGATCGGTAACTAATACGGTGGTGGCAAGTGCAGCAGATGATGATTGGGTAGGAGGGACTGTTGTATATGAGTGTGCTACTGTAGTAATAGAGAGATCGGGGATACCCAAGCTGCCATCCTGAGATGATTGCTTAGTAGCTCCCTGAGAGCTCGATCCGGCTCCTTTTAGCCAATCAGCATACTCTTCCATGGACCGGGCTGTTGCAATTTGTATCTGTGCTTCCTCGTTCATCTCTGCTACCCCTTCTACCTCAATCAGCTCATAAACAACTGTCTTTCCTTTCGCAGCCTCATCTGTATTCTCAATCTCTTCATCTACCTTTGAATCAGAGGCCTCCCGCGCTCCTCGACAAGCTGAGTGGGCATCTACTGTCACATGTTCTGGTGGTGGCACTGGGATATCAAATATGATCAAGTTAGGCTTGAGCAACTGAACATCTGTTTTGACTTTGGCCAACTCAGTTATGATGTCTGTAATATCGTTGTCTCTATCTTTCACCTCAAGGTAGTCAACCCTTGCTTCGAGCTTCGTTATAGACAAGCGAATGGGCAGAAGAGCTTTTTCTATCCATTTCGGGATCGACACCACCAAATTATTCAGCTTCTGGCTGTTAAGAGTAGTAACATTAGCCATTTGTAGCAATTGCTCCCGCAAAAGAGTTTGATCTGGCCTCAAAGTGGGGGTAGGTGTAGCAGAGGTGGATGGAGTCTCTGACGGGGTCTGAGTGGAGGCAGTAGAAACTGGCTCGCTTTCTACCTTTACCAAGTGCTCAAACTCAGTGTCGGGCCCACTAGCAAGGGATGGCTCTCTCTTTATTTTCTTTATAGCAAGGTTCATGTCATCTTTGCTCTTGAGAATGTCAATTTCCCCATCTGCATCGATCGCGGTGTCAATTCTGGGGAGTTTGGGTATCTTGGCAGCTAAGCACAACCCTGTAACTAAGCATGGGAAAGGCAATTAGGTACTACCCTAGTTAATTCGATGCCCCATTTCAGCAGCAATCATTTCACCCATATTTATATGATAACCAGACATGATGCACGCTAACAGTATAGATTTTTGAACGGGGATGTCCTGGTCATTCTTGTTGGCATCAAGTGGCAAGTGACGAAGTTCAGCTAATGTTTCACCTCAATGGTAAGGTTGTTCCTCTTAATTTTGAAGTTCGGGTTCAGCCATGATGGTTCTTCTTCGGCTGAGATCACAGATGCAACCCATTGCAACTCACTGTCCCCGTTTGACATCCTCATGTTAAATTCTTCGACTGAAGGTAAGTCACATGCGAAATAATACTTGTTGATCGCTTTGGCGTGACATGAACACCTCTCACTTGAACACTATCGAGGCAGGGTCACTGCTTTTTAGGTCCCGACCACTTGAGTTTTTTCACAACTACAGCATACGCCACATAAAATTCGCATACCAAAGTCGGGTTGTACATCCTAGGTGGATCTGTGAACACATCTCAGTCATGCTTGTTGATCAGCTCCAACACTCTGGGGATATTCTCCTTCAACCCATTCAAACTGAACTGCTTCTCATCATTTAAATTTCTTTTCTCTTTGCTTTCTAAGAACATTTCCTTCATCCCAGGGGTCCCACTGAAATGAAGGGCATCCTCCCCTTCTTCTGGTGAAGTTCAGCTTGTCGGGCCTTTTCTTTTTTAGATAGCCTCAGTAGGCTTCTGTGTCTGGGTCAGACGAGGAATCAGACTCAGCTGCCTGTTGATTTCTCGTCGAGGAGGATGTGGCATCATTTTTCTTGTCATTCTTTCTAGCAGCCCTTAGATGTGAGGTTTACCTGGAAGTCATGCTGCAATCAACGAGTCGTCAATAACTATAACACATCTTATTTTTGTTGTTTTATATTTATGAAAGGTAAAAACAAAAAGTAGAAAGAAACTAAAAAATAATTAAAAAAAATACATCAGACAAACAAATGCAAAAATGTACAGGCTAAACATGATATGCGTCGTATTTCACTAAATGCGAGATGCATTTAGTGTTATGCGTCGCATATCATGGTCTGCGTCGCATCCTTGAGATGCTTAAGGGTAAATGCGATGCGTACTCGTACGCATATTCCAACTCCAAAAACCTGCCTTGACTGATTTGATATATGTTGGGAAGTGCGAATGCATATGACATATGCAACGCAAAGCCCGCGTATATCGTAATTTCAGACTAGTTTTGAATTTTGTAGGCCAATTACCACTTAACAATTTCATATTCCTGACCCTTCATTATCACAATCACTAGAATCACAAGGTGACTCAGACTTCTCCCTAGCAATTGGACTTCCTATTAAGCAATCTATCGAATAATTGGTGGGCATAACGACTTCAAATCTTCATTAATGCAGTGGAAAGTCAAAATGCCCTCCAATTCAAAAACATACATGAACAAGAAGAACCAACGGTACATAGTAACTATGCAAAAATCATGGATACTCAAATTTTCCATGATTAGCAAGAGAATTCCCTCAAAATTCACCCACTAGTTCATAAACAAAACACAAACCCTACACCCCTGATTACACAATTTCCCTTCAACAATCATTTTTATTCTATTATTCACACGAAATACACAACCCATATCAGTATCTCAACAACCCTACTTCTAAGCAACAAAAAGAAGAGAGATGAGATGGAAAGATAAAAGCAAGGGTTTGCTTGTGGTACCTGTTAATCGATTGAGAAAAGAGTTGAAAGCTGAGCAATCACTATGGTGATATTCTGAGTTGAGATGGTTGGAATTCTTAAGGTGAGAGAGATGGTTTCATTTGTATTTTGATAGTGTGAAAGAAGAGAAACTGCCCCGTCTATGTTTTAAAAGAAAAGAGGTAATTTGTTTCGCGGGTCGGGTCCCGGCCCGACTGAGTTCCTAAATGTTAATGAGATGTGATGCATTCTCAACCGCATATGGTAGAATGTGTCACAGATCTTTCCGCATTCGACTCAGTCAATTTTTCTTTATCATTACTTACCGGGTACACTGACTTGGATATGCATTACCATCTGCGTTAGCATTCTCTGAAATGTGACGCAGATCACTATACCTGAGGGGCAAATTTTCTGGTTACCTGATCTTTCCTTTTTCAACCTTTGGCTTTCAATTGACCTGCACTTATTGCATTCCAACAACAAACAACCACCAAAATAATAAACTTGGGTTGCCTCCCAAGCAGCGTTTGATTTAAAGTCGCGGATCAGGAGTGTAACCATTCTTCAACCGGTGCCTAGCAACAATTCTGTCGTCATCAATGTAGCCATGGTAATGCTTCACCCTTTTGCTATTCACCTTAAAAGTTTGAGTCCCATCTCCGGACTTCAATTCAATTGCGCTATTGGGTGGAACACTTACCACTTGGAAAGGCCCGGACCATTTGGATTTTAGTTTGCCAGCGAAAAGCTTCACTCGTGAGTTGTATAGTAGGACATCATCTTTAGGCTGGAAGTCCCGATTGAGGATCTTTTTATCAAGGTAATGCTTCATCCTCTCCTTGTACAAGGTTTCACTCTCATATGCTTGGTACCGGAACTCATCCATCTCATTAAGTTGAAACAACCGAAGCTTGGTTGCTTCCTCCCAATCCATATTCAGCTTCTTCAACGCCCACATGGCCTTGTGTTCAAGTTCGACTGGAAAATGGCCACCTTGCCAAACACCAGCCTATAAGGAGAAGTTCCAATGGGAGTTTTGAATGCTATTCTTTAATCCCAAAGAGCATCATCAAGTTTTCGAGACCAGTCGGTCCTATTTGCATTGACCGTCTTGGCCAAAATGCTCCTTATCTCCCGATTGGAGACTTCCACCTGGCCACTAGTTTGAGGATGATATAGGGTGGCCACCCTATGTTTGACCCTATATTTGTTTTTGATAGTCCCGCAAAAGCCTTGTTGCAGAAATGCGAATCACCGTCACTGATGATTGCCCTTGGGGTGGCAAAATGGGTGAAAATGTTTTTCTTCAGAAAGCTTGTTAAACTTTTTGCCTCATTGTTGGATAAAGCCCTTTGCTTGTATCCATTTTGAAACATCTTCAACGACCACCAAGATATATCTCATACCACATGAACTCACAAAGGGCCCCATAAAATCAATGCCTCAGACATCAAAGAGCTCTACCTCTAACACAAAATTCATAGGCATCTCGTGCCTTTTAGAAATCGACCCTTGGCATTGATATTGATCACACGACTTTACCATTATATTTGCATCATTACAGAGAGTTGTCCAGTAATACCCATAATCGAGCACCTTACCCATCGTTCGATTTCCACCATGATGACCCCCAATAGGAGAGTCATGACATGCCTTTAGGATATCCATCACCTCAGATTTGGGAACACAATGCCGAATAATATTGTCTGCACGGGTTCAGATTAATTAGGGTTCATCCCAATAATATTTCTGACAATCTCTCAAGAACTTCTTTTTCTGATACGGCTTGATCTCATCGGGTATAAGGCCAGTCACTAGGAAATTTGCTATGTCAGGTACCATGGTGCTACATCACATGAAACTGCTAGAAGCTTCTCGTCCGGGAACACATCATTGATTTCAAGTTCCCCCATCGGTCTGGTTGCTTCCTCAAGCCTCGATAGACGATCTGCAACATGGTTCTCTGACCCCTTCCGATCTTTGACCTCAAAGTCAAATTCTTGCAACAAGAGAACCCAACAAATCAACCTCGGCTTAGCATCTTTCTTTGCCATCAAGTACCGCAGTGCAGCGTGGTCAGTATACACCACCACTTGGGACCCCAACAAATAGGCCCTGAACTTCTCGAAAGCATATAAAATGGTAAGTAATTCTTGTTCAATCACTGTGTAGTTCATCTGGGCACCGCTCAATGTCTTGCTAGCATAATAGATCAGGTGCATGATCTTGTTGTGTCATTAACAAAGCACCGCTCCGATAGGGAATCCACTAGCATCACACATAAGCCCAAACGGAAGAGACCAATCAGGTGAGACAATAACAGGAGCTTAATTAAGTCTCTCCTTCAACTCATCAAATGCCTTACGGTTCTTCTTATCGAACTCAAACTTGGCTTTTTTTCAAGAAGCTCGCACATGAGATTTGCTATCTTCGAAAAGTCTTCAACAAACTGCCGATAGAACTGTCACACCCTTAATCCGATAGGGTGTGATGGGCACCCGACCCTTACCTAGGGCCGAGCGAACCCGCTGACTCTTATGACATTCATAATCATACTGGGCCCTTAGCCATAGCATAAATACATAATAAAAGTTTTGCGAAGAACAATATGCTTTTTACCTTTCTCGAATCAAATAAAATCTGTAACATATAAAACTTATAATACAATGCGTAATAATACATCGGCTTACATAGCCGTTTACATAACCGACATCTTATACCCACGACACTGTCTGCAAAGTCTCTAACACGGAACATGAAACCATAACATAATACTCTGACTTGGCAGCACTCCGGAGAAAATGGAGCTCGCCAATCCCGCTGGAACATCTTCTACTAATATCTTCAGCTCATCTGGGTGTACCTGCGCGGCATGAAACGCAGCCCCCGAAGAAAGGGGGTCAGTACGGAATATGTACTGAGTATGTAAAGCATGAAATGTAGTAAGCGGGATCATACTGAAATAAAGAGTACAGAAAATCATAAGACTTGCCTTTGAAAACATATGTCATGCATATCAATACCATAAAACTGTCATGTATGCATATAACGTGTCCCGGCCCTCTCGCGAGGGACTCGGTAAGTACAATCATATCATCATCATGTATGCATGCATATACATATATATATACATATACCGTACCCGACCCTCTAGTGAGGGACTCGGTGAATAGCGTGTCCCGGCCCCGCTAGCAAGGGACTCGGTATGCCATCCTGGCCTCCATCCCCATCACATCATCATATATATATAGCGTGTCCCGGCCCTCTAGTGAGGGACTCGGTGAATAATGCAGTGAAGTTGCACGAATGCGTGTCCTGGCCCGGGTCTCAGTGAAAGACATATTGAGCTTCGCACGAGCAGAGTAGTGAGAAACCATATGCACATAAATCATTTCCAGAGACTCAATGAAGTAATCATAAACGAATCGTCATTTGAAAATCGGACAATAGTTATATCAAAAATCTTTCGGACGGTACTCGGAAACATATCAAATATCATAAGTATGTCAAAGTATCGTAGGGACCATAGTCGTATATCAATCATTCCGAGCCCGCCTATGAGAATCAAAGTCATTATACGTTACAAAACTTTCTACGAACGTTTCAAAGCTATCCGATTCTTTTTACAAAAGTTACGGACGTTTTTAGACATAGAACCTTTTAGGAACGAAATCCTTTATGCCATATTTGAACTCCAAATGTACATAGGACTCAAGGACCATATGAAGAATATTATATCATGAAGCAAATAAGGATCATATACGTATTCGGAACGTAAGAGTGGAGTTACCTCAAAACACAAATCATGTCATACCTTAGTTACGTCTAGGACATGCCAAAGAAGGAAAGGGTAAGCCTTACTTACCTTAGCCGCTTCCTAAGCTAATCCGAACTTGCGTCTCGACTTCTCACAATCTAAAATAATGTCGTTAGGTATCAACCATTAGTCATAACACTTAAGAATCCAACTCCAAGTTAACGCTTTATCTACAAAAATTTCGGCAACATTTCCCCTATAACTTTAACATCCCCGAGAATTCAACTCGGCCAAATCACAACAACCAAACCAACAACCATACCATCAATATCCATAAGTGATTCAAAATGCATTCTAGCATCAATAATTCCTTTCTACACAATTCAACAACATTTCAATTATATTCCAATAAACTACATACGACCAATTCAATATCAATGCTCACATGTTCGACTACTAATCCGCGACCATTCAAACATGAGTTAAGTACATTTCAAGTAACCCATACAATATGAAAACAGCCCGGCCAACATGCTATGCCACCCGAAACTCTCTAAATTCCATAAGAACAACGACAACGCGTTTCTTTCTTCCGAATCCATCAACGTCAACAATAACACACACACTTACAACATTATTATCATGAATGCAAGGAAGCATATTAGAATCACTTAAATCTCTAAATCAGCCCACAACATTACAACCTCCATTTGAATCATTAAATTTTCATTTCCATCATAGAATACATAACAACAACAACCCACAACACTAAATAAAATTAATTCATTTTTCCTACACCATGCATACTTACACGGCCAAACTTCCACAACACAAATTCATGGCTTCATTCATTCCTACATATCACAACACGTCCAAAACATCCATAAAACATGTAAGAGAGGATAGAACCTTACCTTCTTTCACTTGACTTCACCATCCTCTTTCTCGGCCAAGGTATCCATGGCAACGACGAACGATTTTCTTGCTTCAACAACCACTCCACGTTAACGAGGACCTTCCAATTGATGGGAAAGCTAGAAGAAAAATAATTTTTCTTGGTCTATTTCCATGGTGCCATGTTCGGCCACCATGGCCGAATGTTGCCCCTCTTTTCTTTTTCTCCAAGCTTCATGAATTTTCCAAGTTTAAAATGATGACTTGTGCCTTATATTTTCATCACACACATATATATATATATATAGGAGCACATGGCCGGTCATGTGCTTCCTTTTTTTTTTTTTTTTTTTTTTTTTTTCAATTTTCTTCACTTTTCTAGAAATTTCCAAGGTCACAAAAGATGAATTATAGTCTTGCTTATTCATCCCATGCATGTATATAGCTCCACAAATATGTAATGTACACATGTTCCATTTCATGGCATGAAAATATTAGCCAACCAAGGGTGGGTCCTACTCCAACATGTCATGAACTAAAATTTCCAAATTCCAAGTTTACCCTTAATACTCCATACCAACAAAAGATGAACATGCGACTCATGCATTCTTAACAAAGCCGGAAAAAATATCACCCTGTCCTTAACTTTCCGCCACTAACTCGGAATATCCAAATGTGCAAAATGCGAGGTATAACATCCTTCCCCCCTTTAGAACATTCGTCCTCGAATGTTCAATTAGTCCTTCGGGGTCTCATAAGCACCTCGGGGGAGCTCCCTGTTTATAACTATTGCCTACAGTCCATTCATCAATCCGCCTAACCAATTTGGGAATTTAGATTGCTTATTCTTTATCTCTTCTTCAGCTTCACAGGTCATCTCCTCCCTATTATTCTTCCGCCACGCGAATTCGGACTCTTATATTTGTAACACGAGCACCTATGACTTTGCATATTATTGACATAACTCCAAGGGATCCCATCGTACAGGAATTACGGGGTGTAATATCCTTTGCTCCTCGAGAACAGTTATTTTCCCTGTAAGGTTCGATTGCCAGTTGCTCAGTCCTTCCTTAAAACCTACGTCAGTCTCTTCTCGTTCTTTCTTAATTCCTTTATTGCCTGCAATTCCGCTTCTTTGCCTTCATGTATTTTCCCGGAATTTAGCTAACGTTTCACTCTTACCCGAATCTTTGTCTTCATTACTGTAGCCTTGACTTATCATGCCATAGCCATCTATCGCCCTACCGTACTCCCTTTTTCTTGTTCCCTTACTCACATCTCCGATTTCCCCATATTCACGGTCCTTTCGTCAATCCTTATTCCTTGTTAACTTTCCGACGCCGACTTTGTATCATCATGGCTGGGTATAGCTTCACGTTGATACTTCCCATGATTCCATAGCATATGTTCTCACATTTGGATTACCTAGTGGTCCATAAACCTCCTTCTAACATCCGGTGGACTCTTTTATTTTCCATTCATGAGAGCAGCATTCTCTCTTCCCTCCAAAATTATTTTTCGAATCACTAATTGCTATTCTTTTTTACTCCACCTGTCACTGTTATTCCCAGTGTTCTTTTGTGGTTCATTCTTCTTTGACGACATCCTTGTTGTATCTTTAGCTCGGAGATCTTTCTCGCGCTTTACTCTCCTGTTACACATTATGTTGCAATCTCCGTAAGAATATGCGAAGGTGTTCAGATTAGCCCAAGGGGTACCTCAGCGTCGCTTTACTAGTCCTTATGTTCTACCTTGTCTTCCCTTCTCTCGTCTTACCTCCGGTGTCGGGACAGATCCTTAATCCAACCACAGCCATGCCTCGTCTATCCTCAGCACTAACTTCATTTTAGTACTTGGCTTAAACCACGTTACATTTTTTTTTGTAGTATACCCGAAATATCACAACTGCATTGTACTTGCTAAACCTTCGCTTTTCTTACCAAATACTTACTTCGTCTTATCCTTAGTATACCAATACTTACAGGTGGCATCACTGTCCTTGTACGACTTATATACAGTACGTTCAATATTAGACATGGTTCTTTCATCCTGGTCCGTATTTCTTGTTCATACTAATTCCCGCTCGTCCTATTTGTCATATTTCTTTCCCCTCCTTTGGTCACTCTTAACTTCCTCACTTCCTACCGTAAGGGTTTCCTACTCCCTCTTCTTATCCCTTACAAGTTACAATATCATTAGCGAACACTTCTATAGTCAACATCTTAGCCCTTAACCTAACATAAGATCGCTATCCTCCATACTATTCCTTAGGTTATTTGATGCTGTCCTCTTGTCATACTCTTTCTCCTCGTACACGTCCACTTCCTAGCGTCCTGTCATTCAAGGTTTCTGCAAAAACTTCTCACACTGCTTTAAATACCTTCCTGACTTTTATCCGCTTATGGCTGGTTTTCCTATCTCACTAACTTATTTCAGTAAGGGGGGGGGGGTCTCATTGTAGCTCAGACATCCGTATCAACCACACTACCGTGTCAATTATTCCTATCTCATCCTTGCATTTCCTCTCACCCGCTTCCCCCTTTAGGGGTGCACTTATATCATTATCTATCTATACTTGCCTCATGTCCTTACTTCTGATCCCAATTAGGCAATATCCTTACTCCGACGATAAGTATCCAAAGGTCTCTCGGAATATTATCTTTATCCCGGCATACCTTGGTGCTTTCTTTGGCATCCCCTTGTCGTTTCTTCCGTTTGTGTCCGTCTCTTATTCTACACACGAGGAATCTTATACTGTCTCCGTGTCTCTCAAAACACACTACTCCTACATAATCTTTCTCTCACTTTCAAACGTATTCTATTCACCCACGTTTATCCGTAACACGCCAGTCATTTTCTGACATTTATTCTATCTTGTTTCTCATATTCCTATAACTTGGCCTTCCGCCATTCCGACGCTTATGGCACTGATATCCTCCGTTATACCCGTTATAACCTATTACTATACTATTGTCTCGCTTCCTTCTTATTTTCTCTTTCCGTTAACTCCTTCTCTTCACCGACCTGATCCGCCCTGTCCTACGCGTCCTCTTAAGGTTTCTGCCCACTCCGCAGACTCAAATTTTCCTTAAATCACTCCAGCTTCTCATTTGCCTCTTACATCTGAATTTGTAAGACTTTTCAGAAAACTTCCCAGGGGGTCACCCATCCTGGAATTGCTCTCACGCCAGCACGCTTAACTTTGGAACTTTGATGGAATACGACGCTTTAACGCTTTCCTGACTGCGTTTACCTCACCGCACGACCTTCCACACATAATATTGAGTAAGTCGAAATCTTAACATATTCCCAAAACGCCCTCACGACACATCCCGGCAGCTGTCTTATTAATACATCCCTATCCGTCACCATTCTTTTTTTTTTTTTTTTTTTTATACCCCAGTCTACTCGTATCATTACTTCCCGTGACTATAATCTCATCATATCTTTCTCCTACCTATCGATTCAGTCGATGCCTTAATACATATTACTCTATTCAAACCTACCAGTCCTCTCTAGATCATCTCTTAATATCGCTCACCCATTCCAAATTCCTTATTACCATATCCCCATCGACCTCCTGTTTACTATTATTGCCAATTCCGCAATTTAACTTATTCTTCCAAAAGGGCAGCCGCACTTACGGCTTGGTCAAATCCCATCGTTACTATTCATATGACCTTTTCTAGATATATTCCAAACTTACATCTTACTCTCATATTATTTTCAGAAAAATTTCGGTAGAGTTTCCTCTGTATTCCTTACTATCCAAAACCTGCACGCAGGAAATACCAACATTGCCTCACAGGGCCATCGCATATATGCATATATCATATCATATCGTATTGTATCACAGCCACATACGGCTTCCAATGTCCATAACGGTCTGAAAATAATGGACTTACCTTATACACTTAACACGACCATGCGTGTCACACTTTCCTGTCTAATTTCCCTTTTACTTTCCAACTTTACATTTCAATCGTACATCAATACCGTACTCAACATACATCTTTCGTACCTTTACTTACCTGCGTGCTTGTAACATCCATTATCGTCGGTCACCTTCTTCGATCAATATCATTCCTTTGCTGCAACCGAAGGTTAGTGCAAAATATCTCATTTTCTATGACTTGGCTCTATGGCACGATCTAAGAGGTGAAAGAAGAGTAACCATCCTAAATGCCCCGTAGCCTCCTGTTTATAAATGTGGCCGGCTTCACACCATAAACAGGACTCTACCGGACACGACTTTGCAGACAACCCCTAGGACGAACCGCTCTGATACCAATTTGTCACACCCTTAATCCGATAGGGTGTGATGGGCACCCGACCCTTACCTAGGGCCGAGCGAACCCGCTGACTCTTATGACATTCATAATCATACTGGGCCCTTAGCCATAGCATAAATACATAATAAAAGTTTTGCGAAGAACAATATGCTTTTTACCTTTCTCGAATCAAATAAAATCTGTAACATATAACACTTATAATACGATGCGTAATAATACATCGGCTTACATAGCCGCTTACATAACCGACATCTTACACCCACGACATTGTCTGCAAAGTCTCTAACATGGAACATGAAACCATAACATAATACGCTGACTTGGCAAAGACTCCGAGAAAATGGAGCTCGCCAATCCCGCCGGAACATCTTCTACTAATATCTTCACTATCCGGGTGTACCGCGCGGCATGAAACGACCTCCGAAGAAAGGGGTCGGTACGGAATATATACCGAGTATGTAAAGCATGAAATGTAGTAAGCGGGATCATACCGAAATAAAGAGTACAGAAAATCATAAGACTTGCCTTTGAAAACATATGTCATGCATATCAATACCATAAAACTGTCATGTATGCATATAACGTGTCCCGGCCCTCTCGCGAGGGACTCGGTAAGTACAATCATATCATCATCATGTATATATATGCATATATATATATATATATATATATATATATATATACCCGACCCTCTAGTGAGGGACTCGGTGAATAGCGTGTCCCGCCCCGCTAGCAAGGGACTCGGTATGCCATCCCGGCCTCCATCCCCATCACATCATATATATATATATATATATGTATATATATATATATATATATATCGGTGAATAATGCGGCGAAGTTGCACGAATGCGTGTCCGGCCCGGTCTCGTTGAAAGACATATTGAGCTTGCACGAGCAGAGTAGTGAGAAACCATATGCACATAAATCATTTCCAGAGACTCAATGAAGTAATCATAAACGAATCGTTATTTGAAAATCGGACAATAGTTATATCAAAACCTTTCGGACGGTACTCGGAAACATGTCAAATATCATAAGTATATCAAAGTATCGTAGGGACCATAGTCGTATATCAATCATTCCGAGCCCGCCTATGAGAATCAAAGTCATTATACGTTACAAAACTTTCTACGAACGTTTCAAAGCTATCCGATTCTTTTTACGAAAGTTACGGACGTTTTTAGACATAGAACCTTTTAGGAACGAAATCCTTTATGCAATATTTGAACTCCAAATGTACATAGGACTCAAGGACCATATGAAGAATATTACATCATGAAGCAAATAAGGATCATATACGTATTCGGAACGTAAGAGTGGAGTTACCTCAAAACACAAATCATGTCATACCTTAGTTACGTCTAGGACATGCCAAAGAAGGAAAGGGTAAGCCTTACTTACCTTAGCCGCTTCCTAAGCTAATCCGAACTTGCGTCTCGACTTCTCACAATCTACAATAATGTCGTTAGGTATCAACCATTAGTCATAACACTTAAGAATCCAACTGCAAGTTAACGCTTTATCTACAAAAACTTCGGCAGCATTTCCCCTATAACTTTAACATCCCCGAGAATTCAACTCGGCCAAATCACAACAACCAAACCAACAACCATACCATCAATATCCATAAGTGATTCAAAATGCATTCTAGCATCAATAATTCCTTTCTACACAATTCAACAACATTTCAATTATATTCCAATAAACTACATACGACCAATTCAATATCAATGCTCACATGTTCGACTACTAATCCGCGACCATTCAAACATGAGTTAAGTACATTTCAGGCAACCCATACAATATGCAAACAGCCCGGCCAACATGCTATGCCACCCGAAACTCTCTAAATTCCATAAGAACAACGACAACACGTTTCTTTCTTCCGAATCCATCAACGACAACAATAATCCACACACTTACAACATTATTATCATGAATGCAAGGAAGCATATTAGAATCACTTAAATCTCTAAATCAGCCCACAACATTACAACCTCCATTTGAATCATTAAGTTCTCATTTCCATCATAGAATACATAACAACAACAACCCACAACACTAAATAAAATTAATTCATTTTTCCTACACCATGCATACTTACACGGCCAAACTTCCACAACACAACTTCATGGCTTCATTCATTCCTACATATCACAACACGTCCAAAACATCCATAAAACATGTAAGAGAGGATAGAACCTTACCTTCTTTCACTTGACTTCACCATCCTCTTTCTCGGCCAAGGTATGCATGGCAACGACGAACGATTTTCTTGCTTCAACAACCACTCCACGTTAACGAGGACCTTCCAATTGATGGGAAAGCTAGAAGAAAAATAATTTTTCTTGGTCTATTTCCATGGTGCCATGTTCGGCCACCATGGCCGAATGTTGCCCCTCTTTTCTTTTTCTCCAAGCTTCATGAATTTTCCAAGTTTAAAATGATGACTTGTGCCTTATATTTTCATCACACATATATTTATATATATATATAGGAGCACATGGCCGGTCATGTGCTCCCTTCTTTTTTTTTTTTTTTTTTCAATTTTCTTCACTTTTCTAGAAATTTCCAAGGTCACAAAAGATGAATTATAGTCTTACTTAGTCATCCCATGCATGTATATAGCTCCACAAATATGTAATGTACACATGTGCCATTTCATGGCATGAAAATATTGGCCAACCAAGGGTGGGGCCTACTCCAACATGTCATGAACTAAAATTTCCAAATTCCAAGTTTACCCTTAGTACTCCATACCAATCAAAGATGAATACGCGACCTCATGCATTCTTAACAAAGCCGGAAAATATATCCCCGTCCTTAACTTTCCGCCACTAACTCGGAATATCCAAATGTGTAAAATGCGAGGCATAACGTTAACCCTGGCAGGCTCCCAAGAAATTATGACCCCCTTTGACTGAGATGGGTGGTGGAAGCTTAGCAATCACATCAATCTTGGCTTGATCAACCTCAAATCCTTTTTTAGAGATTTTGTGGCCAAGAACAATCCCTTCCTTCACCATGAAGTGACACTTCTCCCAGTTGAGAACAAGGCTAGTGTCCTCACACATCTTCAACATTCGACTTAGATGGTCACGACAATCATCGAACGAATCAATGACAATAGAAAAACCATCCATGAAGACTTCCAATAAATCCTCAACCATATCAGAAAAGATAGACATCATACAACGGTGGAAAGTGGCCGGAGCATTGCATAAGTCGAATGGCATCCAGTTGAATGCAAAAGTCCCATAAGGACAAGTGAAAGTGGCCTTCTCCTATTCCTCCAAGGCAATATTTATCTGGTTATAGCCAGAATACCCATCCAAGAAGAAATAGTCTTCCCGCTAGCCGATCAAGCATTTGATCAATAAAAGGCATAGAGAAATGGTCCTTGCATGTCGCAGAGTTGAGCTTTTGATAAGCCATACACACTCTCCACCTTGTAACTGTTCTTATCGGAATCAGCTTATTCTTTGCATTGGGCACCCCTGTGATTCCACCTTTCTTCGAAAGACATCGCATCGGGCTAACCTATTTGCTAGCTGAAATAGGGTACACAACTCAAGCGTCTAACCACTTAATAATATCCTTCTTGACCACTTATTGCATAGGTAGATTCAGTCTTCTCTGATGTTCAACACTCGGCGAACTATCTTTCTCTAATTGAATTTTATGCTCACAAATGCCGGAGGGAATCCCTCGAATGTCTGCAATGGTCCACACTATAGCTCACCGATATTCTCGCAATATTTCAAGCAACCACTTTGTCTGCTTATCATTCAGCAAAGCAGAAACAATAACTAGCAATGTATTATCCGGACCGAGAAACTCATACCTCAGATGGGATGGGAGCTGCTTGAGCTAAAGCTTTGATGGCTCAATAATAGATAGCTTTTCTAGAGGAGTTTTTCAATTCTCAAGATCAAGAGACAATGTCTTCGGTTGATAATAATAAGAACCCAACCCTACAAGTGAGTTCACTCTCTCCACATAACCCTCCATATCATCATCATCAAAATTAACAAGGATGACTGCTATATGCTCTTCCTCCATTTTGAATTCAACTGCTTCATCAACTACATCAATCGTGTCAATCATAGAAATGCTTTCGTAAGCACTTGGTAGTTTCATTCCCTTACTCGCTTGAAAGGTCACTTCCTCATCATTTACTCGGAATTTGATTTCATTTTTCTCCTAGTCCATGAGATCTCTTCCCGTGTCAAGGAATGGCCTCCCAAAAATAATCAGAATATCCATATCAACTGCACAATCCGGAATTATAAAATCTGCTCGAAGAAGGAATTCACAAACCCGAACAAGAACATCATCAACCACCCCAACTGGCCACGTTATTGATCTGTTAGCCATTTGCAGACGCATGCTGGTAGGCCTAGGCATCCCCAATCCTGATTGCTTGTAGATAGCAAGCGAAATTAGGTTAATGCAAGGCCCATTGTCAGATAGAGCCCGTGCAAAATCATGATAACCAATAGTGCAAGGAATAGTAAAAGCCTCTGGATCTTCTTTCTTCTGAACCTTAGTAGTGGAGATAATAGAGCTAACACGATGAGTAACACTCACAATGTCATGTTTGATTGGCCACTTCTTCATCAATAGATCCTTCAGATATTTCACAAAACCCGGCATTTCCTGGAAAGCATCAAGGAATGGTATACTCATACACAACTGCTTCAATTGATCATAAAAACGTTGGCATTTGGCATCCTCAGTCTTCTTCACCAACCTTTGAGGAAAAGGAGGCAAGGATTTAAAGAGTTAAGTTAAGGGTCGAAGAGCCCCCGTTACCTTGGCTTTGCTAGTATCACCGCTCCCTTCTTGGGTCTTCGAACGTTCTGGAGCACTATCAACATTTTTCACAATAGGAGCATCTGTCTTCGCCTCTTCAATAGCTAGCGTTTGTAGAATAGTAAAGAGCAGTAAAGTAAAAAACACAGTAATTTTACGTGGAAATAATTCGGCTCACAAAGGTAAAAAAAAACACGACCTACACCTCTGTAGGATTTTTCCCAGACTCCACTACAACTGTGAGCCTTTGTAAATTCAAGTTACAAACTTTGTAATGAACTAACCTCTAATTACTATCTCACTAATGTCCCTAGACTAGCAAGCATCCTTTAAGTTATCCCAACTTGAAGTTAAATTTAACTAAATGTTTTTACTTTTATGCTTCTATGAAAGACGATAAAGATATAACTCGATAAACAAACCTAATACAAAAATCTAGACTCAAGAACTGTAAAACACAAATTCTGTAGAACAGTTTCTTTAATCTTATTCGTAGTATCAGGTGACACTTCTAGAATCCGAACACTCAATCTAGCATTGACTGAATTCGCTCAATATTCTGATTTCTCTCTTTATGAATGTGCAAACCTTCTTCTTGGTAAGACTTGGATATATATAGCATTGAGCGCGCAGTAAGTCGGCAAAACCTAAACCTTTTGTGAATAGGTCTATTAGTTGTAATAGGGTTTGAGTTGACTTATGATTCTTGTCTTTCCATACGGCTTTATTGTCCTTATAGCAGTCTGGAGTATCTTAATAAATATGGCAAGGAATCCTTCAAACTTGACCGCTAAGTCTTTACCATAAAACAAAAATCCTACTCGCAATAGGACATTGATCTGGAACATGTTCTTGGACCTGATCCAAGCACCTGGTTCTTTTGCCTCCGAATCTTCTCACTTATCTGAGATGTAACATGACCATAAACCTATTTCATTCCCTATTGTCCGACAACAGTCTTTGATTTACACACACATAGAACATATCTGCAACCACTCAATCACTTGGTTCTCTGATCTATTCTCTGCACTCATCTCTATGAAACAAGTGTGCAGACCAGATTTACTTGCCTTGTTCATTTATATTGTCAATCATCAAAACTATGATCTTATATGCCAACAGTATCAAACCTTGAAACGGGCACAAAGGTTTCAAGAAAATAAATTCCCTATTGTTGGGCATACCCCTTTACAACCAGCCTTGCTTTATGCTTGTTGAGTGTGCTATCTGAATTCAACTTAATCTTGAATACCCATCTAGTTCTAAGAACCTTCTTGTCGTGTGGTCTAGGTACAACTACTCATATATTATTCTTGTTAATCATATTGAGCTCCGCCTCCATAGTAGCCTCCATTCAGGAATTTGCAATGCATCGTCTACACTTGCTGGCTCCAATATAGTTACATGCATCTGCTATATATATCTTCAATCGATCTGGTACCTCTTATAAAAATCATCAGAATCCTCTTCCTCTAAAATTGATTCTACTTCCTGGACAATGTGTTCTTGATTAGTAGTATGAAAAGAAGGGACAACAACCATCTTCTTCCAGTCCCACGCAACATCCTCATTAAAACTCCTACTTACGTATATTTGCTGTGAAATAGGATTTAAAATCCTATAGCCTTTAGAAGTGCTGATATGTTCCACGAATATTCCAACATCGGCTCTTTGATCAAGTTTATCCCTTTTAACTTCAGCAATGTAAGAGTAACAGATATAGCTAAATACTTTAAATGAGTGATACGCTCAAATTACACCTTTTATTAGCGTAAAGCAGACGATGTCAAATTTAGTAACCCAACAAGGTTGGGGTCGAATCCCATAGGGAATATGGTGTGAAAAGGTTACTAAATCGTAGAATGCTTAATTTAGGTCTAATGTAATAATCCGATGATTTTGGTAAAAGTTGGTTGTTTATGACTAATGGCTAGCTAATTGCTTTGGATTATAGTTTATGGTAAAAGAAACCAAGGTTGTGTCCCCTTTAGATAAAGTATATGATCATGGGTATTGATCTTGATATACTTCTAATGGATCGTTATATGAATGCACTTAACCTCTATATGAATCTCTACTATTTCCCAATAAATAAAGAATATATCTTTCTATGATTTTCCCAAATATAAGAAAGTGAATATTGAAGAATGATTAATGATGTCAAGTAAATTCTTCTTATTTCTAAGTGAATTTGTTAAACAAAGTTTAAAGCTTTGAGTTCTTATTATTTATTCTTACCAAACCCTAATTGTTTTCCGAAACAAATCAAGGTTTATGGCTTTAATCAATGTTTGCAACCATTAATTATGAATGAAGAATGAAGAATAAATAAACACTAACAATCCATTATATGTATATCAATCACAAAACACCCGTCATTGAGTTCACAACCCTAGTAAGGCTGTTTAGCTACTCATGACAAAGAACAAGAAATAAGAAATTGAAGAAATCATAATTGCTTACTTTTGATGAAAAGAGGAATTGATAATACTTGAATTGATATTTTGAATCTCCAAAGTCAAGAGAGTATTTAATGTTCTAAGCCAAAAGTCAAAATAATAACTGGTACGAAATAAAACCCTACATTGGGCTATTTATAGGTTTTGAAACATAAAAGTTACAGAATTACACTTTGGTTCCCGACGACATAAAATACGGTCCGTATTTCACATTACGGACCGCAAACTAGTTTACGCCTTGGTCTTCCTTCAAAATCTGGGCAACTGCAACATCATAGATTACGGACCATATTTTGATTTACAGTCCGTATTCTGCTTAGTCGTATTTGAACTTGTAAAATCTCAACTTTCTGCCAAGTTTCTTAATGTTAAATATGCTTTGAAATACGGACCGTAAAGTGGAATACGGTCCATAAAAGTTGTTCGTATTTTAACATCTTCTCAGCATGCCTTACTGTTACAGCTTAACTTTAATTACGCCCAAGGAATACGGCCCGTATTTGAGAGTACGGCCAATATTTTGTTATCAAGGCCAAATTCTGCACTTCAACAGTTTTCATCCCAAAATTGCTCCATTACCTGAAAAACACTAAGAACACATTAAATTGCCTCTAAAAGGCCTTAGATGTGCCATAATTTCCCGGCACATCAACACCCCCAACTTAAAGTATTTGCTTGTCCTCAAGCAAGTCATACAACACAACAACTCAATCTAACATCTAGATATAACAGAGTACTAATGTCTACATTGGTTTTAACTTAGAACTACGGGCAAGCATGTTTGTCACCAATAACCACCTCAACTTTCTAAATCAGAACACGATTCATAGTAAGAACACTACAACTCACAGTGAAGTTTCAATTCATATCATAACATTATCAGAGCATCAATATACACACAAATGTTGCTTTAGGGAATGCTCATAATTTCATCCGAATGCCTTCGCATAGACCAAAGAATGTCCCTCTCACATATGTACAACACAATAGGGACTAAGACAAAGGAGAAGAGAAGTCACTCACTCTCACAAAGAAATTCACAGATTGCACTTACACATACCACAGGCTTGCCCTCGTTTTCAATATTCTCATATTTGGAAATCTTAGTTATGATCACTCTAGGACTTTGTAGCGTTGTAATTTAGGCTTCGGGACGGGTAGGATACATATTTAGTCAATAGTGGCTCACCCTCCTTGAACACTACACTTTTTCTTCTATTTTATTCACCCTTCTTACTTTGCTTCTTTACTTTATCCGGTAGGGTCGGTGTGACTTTATTGGACTAACACCAATAAAAAAAAAAATCTTTTCAGATTTTCCAGTTTTTTTTTTCTTTTCAATACTATGCTTATCAACACCGAACCCTATACCATATAACTTCGCTTCCACCCTCAACGTAGGCTTTCAGCCTCATTCTCCATAGAATTCACCCAACACCCCCCAACTAATTCGTTTTTCACATTCATAATGTCAAGGAGGGACTTTGGTGCAAAAAATAGGATTATTCAAAGAAAGGGTAAAGGCTCGTTAATGGCTAGAAAAAGAAAATAGGTCACATAAGCTCAAAATGGGTAACTAGGGATCATTGTTCATTTATGTAGGGAGAAAAGCATTTAGAAAGGGTTTATAATTACAAAAAGACGGCCTAGGATCATTTCACAATCAATAGATCCGTAGAATGCAAACACGACTACTTGGGAAAGTTCTAGATTGCAAGCACAATGTTATATCCGGCATTTTTGCATATTCGGAAAATGCGAAATAATTTCGATTTGTAAAGAATAAGGTTATATGTTGGTTGGAATTAAGACATACGTGTGTTGTTCATGAAAAGTAATGGTGTGGAAAGAACCAAGGAAGGTCAAGGGCAAAATTGGAATTTTGGAAATTTGTTTGGGGAATTACAAGACAAGAATTTTCACTAATTGGGCTCAAAGGAATAAGAGAGAAAATTAGGCCCAAAAAGAGATGGGGTAAGCCAACTACATGGCCAAGCCCATTTAGTTTAATTAATTTCCATGTGCTAAATTATAAGGTGGATTAATTTCAAGAAAAAGAAAGAAAAATCAAGAAAACTCTAGAGAAATTGGAAATAAAGATGAGGCATGTGCATGGTCATGTGATACTTATATATATATAAGAGAGGGGAGTGTTCATCATGGAAGAAACAAGAGAGAAAGAATAAGAAAGAACAAGAAAAAGGAGAGGAGGAAGAACGGATAAAAGGGTCACAACCAATGCCCCTTGAGGTGATCATGGAGAATTTCTTTCTTCATGTTTTCCTACTAATTAGAAGGCCCTCGTCGACGTGGAATAATTGTTGAAGCAAGAAAAACACTCTCCCTTGCCATGACTACTCCTAGCCGAGAGAAAGAGTAGAAAATAAGAGTGAGATTCAATCTTCTTTTAATGTTTTATGTGTATATGCATGTTGTGGTATGTAGAAATGAATGAAGTTCTATGAAGCTATGGGATATGTAGTGAAGCCGTGAGCATGCTTGTTGGTGAAGGCATGTTGAACAAATTTTATTTAGTGTTTGGTTAGTATTGTTGTGGACGTTTTGAGCATGTCATAATATATAGAAAATGAATAAAATTCATGAGATTGTGTGTATGTTGGAGTTGGCCGTGTAAGGGGCACTGTTTTCGGTGGAGCTTGGTGAAGTAATTTAATGTAGTATTTTGGTTGTTGTTTGTTGTGGATTATGTGATAAAAATAAAGGTTTGATGATCCAAATTGTTACAATGGTTGTGGGCTGTTTTGAAAGTTAATATGACTCTAATGTGTTCTCTTATATTTATGAAGCTAATGTGGAAAAGAATGGAATTGTTGACATAGTATGAGAACGGGAAAGAAAGAAAACCCATTATTATCATATATTCATTAAGTCGGAAGAATTCGGTTGCATAGCATATTGTTGAGTTGTTTTGAAATATTGTGCGAGTTGCTTAGAATACGTTATGAATTGATTATGGATGTTGTCTTGATGATTATTGGTTTCATCATATATATATATACCGAGTTAATTCTCGGGGGTTGGTGAATATATAGTGGAAATGCTGCCGGAATTTTTATAGATTAAGTGACGGCTTGGGATTGGGTTCTTCCATGCATATGGCTAATGTTGGATGTCCAATGACATTATTGTAGATCGCGAGAAGCCAAGGCGCAAGTTGGGGTAGTTCCGAGGGCTCAATGGAATATGTAAAGCTCACCTTTCTTTCTTTGGCATGTCTTAGTATGAATAGGCTATGATATGTTCCTTAAGAGGCAATTCCATTCTTGTAATCCGAGCAACCATATGAGTTTATTCATTTCTTGATATTCGCAAGTTATTTAGTTAAACTAAGCTTCCTATGTTTCTAAAGGATTAGATTTTAGAAGTCTTATAAAGAATTTCGCTACAAAATTTGTTCGAACTTCAAACGTCTATAACTTTTGCATACGAAATCGAACGCCCGAAACATAATAGGTAAACTCATAAGACATAACTTTCCCCTACCTCTTGTAGTCGGGCTCGGATGGGGGTCGGCACCCGTCCGTGGGGCCGCGGCTCAACCGTACTATTCCTAATGATTTTTGAGAAAAATTTAATACTATTTCATTTCGATCTTCGCATATGGACTTCCTACTTATTCGACTAGTTATGAATATGATTTTATACATATGATTCCTACGATTCCGTGGTATGTTTAAGAACTTGAGACACTTCCGAAGATCGTCCGAATGACATTTGACATGACTAAGTTTTGACCCAAAACGATAATTTGTTGGTTTTTCCATTACATTTTGGAAAGTGTTTTAAAAATTGCATATGGTCTCTCAACATTCGTGCACTATGGTCAATCCTTCACCGAGTCCCGGGCCGGTTGTTATCGTGCGCATTATCTATAGTCATGGAGTATGATTTCGCCGAGCCCTTTTGGTCGGGAACCGTGGATAATGGTGTTATGATGTGTCCCACGCCGAGTCCCCTTAATCTTCCAATGTGATTTGTGTGACGGGAACGGAGATCCGAAAACTTCGGATTATCAACGTGGAGTGGCCCGATGACGGGCGGGCGACCACGTCTACAAGATACACCAAGCAAACCATGATTTGCACTTTACTCGTAAGTATTTTGAAATTCGATTATTACACATGTTTTACCGAAACTCTCATATGATCTCACACACGCGCATATGATGATCTTATTTACCATCAATTATTCGGGACATGCAAGATAAGATAAGTAATTTCACGATCCGGACTATAAGTCCTTGACATCGGTTAACGCCCACAAATATGGTATGAACTTGCTTTCCATACGGATGTATGATTTGTATTTCATACATATAATCCATTTTGATACAACGATCATTGTGTTTAAAATTAATTCGTACTTTTTCTTCACTTTGATCTCGTTCTCCGCATTTCATGCTTTACATACTCGCACATATTCCGTGCGACCTTCTTCCACCTACATTGCGTTTCATGCGCGCCACACCTGTGTGAGCTACGGTATTAGCGAGAAGATGTTAAACCGGATTGGCTTAGCTCCAACTTGGCTCCGAGTTAGTCTGTTTGTGTTATGACATCCGAGTCATATTAGAGACAAGGGTCGTGTGTGTAAGGTGTCCGTTGTGAACGGCTCCATAACCGTAGTATCGTTATATGTAGATTTCTGATTTTTGTACGTTACAAGTTTGTCTAATTTGAAAAAGATATAAAGTATGTTTGTTCTTTTAAAAATTTTCGTTATGGACAACCATGATCCGGTTAAGGGCCTATTATGATTACGAGTATTATGGTAGTTAGAGGGTTCGCTCGGCCCTAGATAAGGGTCGGGTGCCCATCACACCCTATCGGAAATTGGGGTGTGACACACAATAAGTGAACGAAACTAAAACTCACAACACACAATGGCAACAGAATTCAACTTAACACAACATACCAAGCAATTATTTATCGTACTTGATACTCTCATATTTATCATGTCATGAAAAGAACCAATCAGGTCAGTTTATAGTTATTACTAAGTATTCATCAAAAATTTGAAAGGTTCCACTTTTTTTTTACTCACATAAAGCATCTTTCCAAATCATAAATTAACATGCCGTAAGTTACTAAATTACTACCATATAAGCCAATACTCTATTCTACCTAAACAACCTAAACATGCTAGTTTCGACAATAAAAACTCCTCAGGAAAAGAACTCTAGCAAAGAAAAGCCGAGGGGGTTCCTAAACACATATTTACACTCCCATCCCCAATAGAAAAATCAAGCACTGTCCTCAGTGCATCAATTATAAGATCAAGAAAAAGGGAGTTGTACCTGGGCTCCCTAGGCGCTGTGCGTATCTCGAGACTGGCCTGCCTCATCAGGCGGCTTACTACTGGACTCGCCTGATCGTCTCTGTGGCTCCACTAATGAATTATGGATGGCCTGCTGCATCTCCTTTTCCTCTGTCTTCTTCAATTTCTTGGCCAGCTCCTTGGGATCCTCAGATGTCTCATGGGTCCTTTTGGCTTTATCCCACAAAAAGGACACAACATCCTTCTCCTCCTCCTCAGACTCCATCAGATCCAACACCGAAATCGTATTGGGTAAAGTGGCACGTGGAGCACTGGTGCGACTACTATACCTTACTCTTTAAGCGCCTCAATTTCCTTATTCAGACTGTCTAACTCACTCCTCAAAGAAGCAGACCCCCAACCAGGTGTGTTCTGCTTTAAATCCACCAATCTAGACTCAAATCCATCTAGTCTAGCCTAATATACCTCGTGCTTCTGTTGGAACTCCTCGCGGATCTCTGTAATAGCCTCCGTAATCAATGTCTCCACTATCTTAACCACCTTTGGTTTGAACTGCTACATGATGCTCCCTATCTGTCTTTCGCCACCTTCACTGCCTTGTATGCAATCTGACTATAGTTATCCTAGTTAAAATTAAGCAACTTTAAATCTAGATCTTCGTGCTCACCGACGTAATGTAGTTGCAGGGGCGGACCCCGAGGAGGACCATGTGTGTAAATGTACTCACGGGTCTTGGCCGCGGGAAGCGGAGGTATCTACCATCTCAGCCGCAGCATCGGTACTCACGATAATACTCTTTGGGACACCCATAGTGGTAGCAGCAGGCTCAGTAGTAGTAGCATCAATAGTGGGCTCGACTGGATCAGTCCCAAAAGCATGGCTCGGACTCAACTCGAACTGAGTGTCGTCGTCATCACCGGACTGATCTGCCTCATTATCATCCTTGCTCGTAACCTTATTCTTCCTCCAATCTCCCACATGGACAGCTTTGATGGTGTTGTCCCATTCTGGAAGCTCAAATATCCTCGCCCTTTTACACAACTCCATGATAAGACACGAGAATACCATAGATTGCTTCACATGCAGCTCCTTAGCAATTAGCTCCCCAATATCCATCGGATACTTTGACATAAAAGAGGCAATAGTGACTGCCTGACTGGTCGAAAGGGTGTTGTCAGCCAAAGTTGGAGTGATCCGGTACCTAAGCAACATCCACCAAAACTTGGCTTCCGTCGTTAAGCAACTTTTAGTAATCTTCACTCTCCCATCATCTATCCATTTCTACATGTCTGGCTGAGATGTGATTGTAGTTGCAGTCCATTGCCTCACAGACTTCTTGACTTTCCTTGTTCTCTTATCTAGGAATATGCTCAAGTCGGTAGGGGCAATATAATCATTGCCAAATAAAACTCTGTTGATGGCCTTGGAGGAAATATCAACATGGGCATTCCAGACAGTAACATTCTCATCATTCAACACAGCCCCATATGCAGCATAAAACTCCCTCACCACGTGCGGACAATACTTTCCTGGCTCGTGAGTGAAGACATCCAACTAACACATCCTGACGGTCTCATCAATCCGTGGATATGCCGAAAGAACCTCAAAAATCAACCGCCACTCCTCAAATATGTTCCTCTGTGACTTGCCCCTATTTTCTGTCCCCGGCTATCCATTGGTCATATAACTTCTCTGGGTTTTTCTTCCTCCAAACGTTTGGTCCGGATGGCTAATTTTTGACCTTCTGGTGGTGTATCAGCATCCTGAGCCTAGCTAGAACTTGTCTCCTCTGAGCCACTCTCTTGGTCAGTTTGTTGGGTCGCCCTTTGCTTGCAGCTTCCGCGTCAGAATCCCCCTCTTCAGACTGGGAGGCTTCAGACTCGAACTTGCATGGTGTCATGGTTGGGGGCGTAGATGTGCCTTGCGGGGGCCCCCCCTCTAACCTTCGGTGGACGTATAACCTCTCTGTACTCGAGCCCTGAATTTGTCCTTCAGAATTGGAGGGTTCATCTATCAATTTAAAGTCCGAGCCCACTTGCTTTCCTTTGCCCTTGCGTCGGGGCCCCGCTTTCTTTGTAGCATTTCTTTTCTGACCCATTCCTGCAAAAGACACATCCTATTAGTTACTATGAAACAACGAAACAAAAATGAAAACAAACAAACTATACAAAAAAAAAATATGTTCTGTTTGTGACCGTAAAGTTAAAATACGGACCGTAAAGTGAAAAACGGTCCATAACTCAGGTCGTAATGTGCCATCTCATATTTTGGACTTCACTATTTTTTTTGGCTTTTCAAACTTACGACTAAATATTGACGGTAAAGTGAAATACGGTCCGTAACCTGAGTTCGTCTTTTGCTGCATACAATCACAGAAAGGCTTTGTTTTGGGTGTTCAAGAAAACAACAATTACATCAACTCTTATGGTTTCACATTGTTTACGGGGTCGGTTTACTCAGAATTCACTCAATTTCATACCAAATTCTTTTCAAGTACTCATGGTTCATGCTTTTGGTGGGCATAACAAAACTTGAAGTTTGAAATTCAAGGTTTGGAATGCCCTCCAACCCATTTGGGTCTTAATAACAAACTTCCATGAGAATTACAATCCTAGAACAACATTACCCCAATACAAGATCATTAACCAAGAACAAATTTCACAAACTCCTAGTCTAATGAACACCCAAAACTATTTCATTCCCAAATTGAGTAAATTAAGAGTGGAGAGTGTCAATCATACCTGAAGTGATGAACAATAGATGACAACCTTGAAGAACTTGAGAGAAAAATAAACAATGAGCAATTAAACCTAGGGCAGTGAGATTAGGGTTTAGAATTTGTTAAGATGGATGAATTTAAGAGTGTATAATGGTGTATTTAAGGAGATGGGGGGGGGGGGTGGAAGATCATGGGTTTGTGAGTGGAAGGTCGTGGGCATGGTTATTGAAGAGTAGGAGTTATGTTTGAAGTGGTGGGAATATGAAAAGAAGCGGTATATATATATATAGTAGGAATGTTTAAACATTTGGTAAAAATCATTTTGTAATCTTTAAAATTACCCCTTTTAAAATCTGGAAATATCGAAAAAATAACCCCTCTCTAACTTTAGTATCAGAGCAAGAAGATTTTTGGACCTTAAGACTATATTTTATGAGAGGAACTTTCACTGCTAGACAGCGAAGACCATTAACCACTATTAGGCAAATTTTTATGAGACAACATAGTCTTATATATAAGTTTTCATTATCGTATGATACAACTTACCCGACAAAAACTAGGAAAAACCAGAAAACTACTAAGATTTCTTACTAATCAAGTTAAATACCTAGAAACAGTACAAAGAGAAG
This sequence comes from Lycium ferocissimum, assembly GCF_029784015.1. NCBI lineage: Eukaryota > Viridiplantae > Streptophyta > Magnoliopsida > Solanales > Solanaceae > Lycium > Lycium ferocissimum. The sequence goes on from NC_081344.1 coordinate 32,488,940, forward strand.
CTCTAGAAACTAACACAGTCATTCTAAGTTTTAGGAATAACCTCCTTTGGGAAATACAGTTTACAAACGACGAAATATTCTGAACGGAAGCATATATTAGATATATAGAAAGTAAAGTGAAGTTCATACCTTTAGGCTAATATATGAAAGATAGTTATTTAGAAGTTAAACAAGAATTAAGTAGACTATACCCGGAGTATATTAAATTAAGTAATTCTAAGGAAAAACAATTAAGATTACAAGAATTAATAGATACAATATTAGGATTAGAATATAGATTGTTAAGATGCATAAAATCTAGAAAAACCTCTCAGAAACAAAGGCAAAGACGATTTAACCCGTACTGACCCCCTTTATATGAAAACACAGCCCGTCGCTAGACAAATAACTATTAACTATTGGTATTTATATAGGGATATAGAAAGAAGACGAGAATATAGAAAAATTGAAAAAGCTTTAAGTGCATATTTAGAAGTAATAAATGCAGAAACACTATCATCAATAATAGAAAATAGACTGTTACAAAGCCTGATTAACGAAGACACAATTTCTGCTATAACGTGGGAATTACAAGGTATAAGAGACGATATAGAAAGACTTACAACCATCATCGACAATCATAAGAAAGTTTTGTAAAATAAGAATTCCTTTAGGATAACAAACAAAGTTAGATAAAATAGATACATTAAAAAATTTAGAATATTTAGACTTAAGAATATACCCAGAAAAGAAATATAGAGCATTAAAAGATCATAGTATTATAAAGTGTAATTTTAGTAACGGAGAACATATATTACATAGTGAAGACAAACAATTTAATACAGTAGTAGATTTAGTCATAAATTTTAGTGAAAAAACTCAAGAAAATAATAAAGACATTGTTAGAATATTAGACGTATTAGAATCTTCACAAACTAAGCAAAAGAAAACGTTAAAAAAATTTGAACAAAATTTTGATTATCTAAATTCACAAGAATTAGAACTAGATAGAAAAATTCAGATTTTAAATAACAAATTTAGTTTAGAAAAATTACCTACTAAGACTGAAATAGAAAAGTTAGTTAAAATTAGTACAGAAAAACCAAAAGAAATAGAAATAAAGACAACCCAGATAGTAACTCAAATTACACAACAATTAGAAGTATTAACTAGTGATATTAAAGATTTGAAAAAGACATTAGAAGAGCTTAAAGAAATTACTCTTTCATGAATAGATCGAGACCAAGTATAGCCGAAGAAGAAGCCTCAAAATTAATAGAAAAATCTATATCTTTACCACAAGACTATATAGACTATATGCCTAACGCTAAATCTGATCAAATAGTACTAAAACAGAATATTACTATAATTTCTTTATTATTAGAAATAACCAAGCTAATAGAACAAATAATTTTACCAAGGTTAGAAATAATAAGTGAACGATTACAACTAATAAGTGACAGACAGAAAGAGAAAATTAATATAGAAACCCCAAAGAATAAGAAGTTGAAGACGTAATAGAACAATTAAAGAAGGTTGAAATAACACCTCAGAAGGAAAAGGCTAAAGTAATTAGAAAACCACAAAAAGGGACTTTCTTCCAATTAGATCAAGAAACGAAGGAGGATCAGAAAGGCAAGGACAAGAAAGACCCACAGTAAGTTTTTCAAACAATAGAATAGGTAATAATCTATTATCAAGAATCCTAAATAGAAGAAGATCAGAAGAAAATAATCAATAGTTAAGTGAGGTAATAGACGTAGACAGAGATATACAGATTTTTCCAAACTATTAAATCCAAAGACTTTATACAATATAGGACAATTCTCAAGTACAACACAATTATATAGACATTATAGAGAAGAGCAATTTTCATTTATAGGAACTAAAGTTCTCCATCAGAAAAATTTAATAGACCCGGAGAATTTGAAGACAAATAAAAATACTTTGGAAGAAGTTTAATGCATATGGGACTAATCGTAACAGGATTAAAAGAATTAACTAGAAAGAACCTAGGAACTAAAATCCTAATAGTAATTCATGACGATAGATGGTAAGACATGAAAAAATCAATAATAGGAATAACAGAAGTAGACATGAAAAATAATGGAGGAATTTTTTATATTAGCCCAGACTTTATAATGAATTTAGCAGAGTTTGGAAAACATATTAAAATAGGAATACAGACCAAGGGATATGAAGAAATGTGTAACGGTAATAATTTATTAATGTGCGTAGGATTTCTAGGAAAAATGACAAATAATAATAATGCAAAATTTAAAATCAAGGTAGAAGACGTAGTAGAAGTAATGGGAAATAGAGGAATAAGACTAATAAAACCCATAAAAATAAATCCTGAAGAGTATGCAGGGTTGGAATGGAATTTAGAAGATTTTAATAGAAAAAAGATTCTACAGCCAGAATCTCACCTAAAGTACACTAATTCTAGGGGAGAGACATCTATGCAGTTCACCAATTATAATTATACACCACAAAAAGACATAGAAGAAGAAAGTACTTTAGATGAAAATGAAATTACAGAATCAACTTTTATGAATATAGAACTAATCCAAGATGAGTTTGAAGTAGACATAGCTATAGAAGAAGCAAAAAGACTTTACAGAAATAACAAAGATATACTTTTTAGATGTAAAGGATGCAAGTTAGGAAACTTAACAATAGAAGAAACTATAAGTTACTTTAAATTATGTGAAGCTAGAACTGATAATTGGGGATATAGAGTAGAGAATATGTACCAAAAGAAATCAGATGAATTTGATAAAATATTAGAAGATATGCAATACAGTGATGAAGAAATAGAGATAGACTCAATAATAAGTCAAAAAGAATTAATGGAATCTAGTGCGTCTAGTTCTAGTCCATTCCAAGGAACAACTGTTGGAGAACAATATACTGTAGACACAAGTACAGGAAATGTACCTAGGCGAAGAGTTTTTAGAATAACAGGAGAACCCATAGACAATATAAAACCATCGGGAAAAAGAATGCCTATAGAATAACCTATTATTCTTCAAGGAGGTAATAAGGGTAAAATACTAAATATAGCAGCACATGATCCACAAAGGTATAATTCAGTAATAGATCTTTGGAAAGGAATAGTAGTAGCAGACTATATAAAAACGTATAATGATACAGACGCAGAAATAATGTAGAAATATCTAGAAACATTTTTATGAGAATCAGCCAAGGATTTATGGGAAGCTTACAAGGAAAATTTTCCAATGGAATTTCAACACTTAGTATCTATGGGAGCAAATCCATATAATTTTACTAACAAAATACATACTTTAATCACAGGAGAGGATCCAAATAGTGGATTATTAGTATTACAAAGAAATGCAGTAATAAAATTAGAACAATTAAGTATAAGTAGTTGGTTCCATATTAAAAAAAAAAATTGAATGATTATTTTTACTATTGTACTATTAGCGGAAATGCTTTTGACCAAGAGTTAGCTAAAAAATTATTTAATAAATTACCAGGAGCCTTAGGAAGAGAAATAGAAGATAGATGGAATAACAGAGACGGAGTAGTACAAAACCCTAATCTAAAATGGTCAATAGGACATAGAATACAACACATAATGGATATACTACAAGAAAAATGTACTCATATACAGATACAAAAACAGTTAAAACAAAATGAAATGAACTTTTGTAAAAGTGTAGTTTACACTACGCAAAGCTATGATAAAGACAATTATAAAAAGAAAAAGCATAAAAAATATAAAACACATTATAATAGAAATTATCCTCAATATAATAGAAAGAAATATTATCTTAGAAAGTCAGCAGCTAGAAAACCTTACTCAGACAGAAATAGACATGTAAGAAAATATAGAACAGAAAGAAATTATAAAAATAAACTAGAATGTTTTACTTGTGGAAGTGTAGAACACTTAGCGAATACATGTCCAAAGAGAATAAGTAATAAGACAAGAAATTCACAGCTTATTGAAGACTTTCAAGAAACCTTAATAAATGTAGATGAATACATGTCAGACACAGAAAGCATATATTCTATAGTAAGTGTAGATACTGAAGAAAAGATCAAAACAGATTCATCAGACTCAGAAGCAAAAGAATTAATTAATGAAATAGGGTTAGAAAATCTAGATTTAGAAGCAATTCAAATAGATAATTTAGCAAATATAGTGGAAGATTGTAACCATGAGTTCGAAAGAAATAAAGGATTAGATAGTAATGCATGTTTCTTTTGTAAATGGAATCCTAGTTGAGATAAACGAGCTAAATGTAAAAATTGTTATATAGAGGGATGTACAATGCGTATAGAAAAAGAATTTAAAACAAAAATAACTAAAGAAGAAACTCATAAGAAAATAGAAGACCCTACTATTAACCTAAGAATGATAACGTTAGAAACAAGAATAAATGAATTAGAAACTAGATTATGTAAATTAGAAAAAGGAAAACAAAAAGAAGTAGACAGTGAAGATGACGAAATAGGTTTATCTAATATACAACCAATAATGAGACCATTAAGAACAATACCAGAAGATTCTCACGCATAACTAATGAGTGTAGAAGACCATGAAGCATTAGTATGTAATGAAGATAAAAAGTTAGGAACAATAAAGATACTCGCAAGAATTAAAATAGATGATTATGAAATAGAGACATTAGCATTGGTAGATTCGGGGTGTACAAAGTGTATAATAAATAAAAGAATAGTTTCACCTAATTTTATAAAAATCCTAGAAAAATCAGTTGCAGCAATACAAATGGACGGGACTCATAACATATATAGACATTATGTTGATAAGACATACATTAGCTTTATTAATACATGTTCATAATTTTATAAACCCAGCTATAAAATGGATAAGATATGGGTAAAAGACCTTAATATAAACGTAGACTTCGTCATAGGATTAGCCTTTATGCTACATAATAATGGTAGCTGTATGATTACAAGAGATGGAGTAATTTTCTTAAAAAATATTACTCATACACTAGTACAAGCTCTTAAGACAGAAACTAGAATCCGATATAAGAAGATCCCTACCACAGACCAAATGAACCTGCAAAGAAAAGAAGACAGTTGTTGTAAAGACTGCCAAGAAAATAATACATGTTGTAAAAACAAAATAGAAACAAAGAATTTAATACTAGAAGGAGAAAATCTGTTAGAAAAAGATTATACTTTAATAGATATAGAAACAGAATTATATAATTTTAAAACAGGAATAGAAAAAATAGGAGTAATAAAAAATCAAAATGATCTAGATAATATAATAAAAATACTAGATGAAATAGAAATTATAGGAGAAAAACCTTTAAAACATTGGAAAAATAACAAGATTGTATGTAAAGTAGATATAATAAATCGAGAATATGTAATTAAAACAGCTTCAATTGAAGCAACAAATCAAGATGTGGAAGATTTTAAAGTACAAATAAAGGAACTATTAGATTTAGGAGTAATAAGGAGATCTACTTCTAGACATAGATCTGCAGCATTTATGGTAAGAAATCATAGTGAAATAATAAGAGAAAAAGCTAGAATGGTAATAAATTATAAAAGACTTAATGATAATACTAGGACAACGGATATAAGTTACCAGATAAGACATAATTAATAAATCGAATACAAGGAAACAAAATATTTAGTAAATTTAATTGTAAATTAGGATACTGGCAGGTACGAATGCATGAAGAGAGTATAGAATGGACTGCATTTACCTGTACTGAAGGACATTTCGAATGGTTAGTAATGCCATTTGGACTAAAGACAACTCCAATTTTTCAAAGATAAATGAATAGTATATTTGGAGAATACAAAAGGTTTGTATTAGTATATGTAGACGATATACTAGTATTTAATAGAGATATTAAAGAACACTTAGGACATCTACAAACAGTATTTAGATTATTTGTAGAAAATGGAATAATAATTAGTAAGAAAAAGGTGAAATTATGTAGAAATTATATAAATTTCTTAGGAGTAGTACTAGGAGAAGGTAAGATAAAGCTACAACCTCATATAGCTAAAAAAGCTTTAGAAATGCCAAATAAGTTACACAATTTTAAAGAATTACAAAAATTCTTAGAAATAGTAAATTATGCTAGAAATTTTATAAAAGACTTATGAAAAATAGCAGGACCATTATATTAAAAAACTGGATCTAATAGTCAAAAACATTTTAATGCTGAAGACATTAAATTTGTACAAAAAATTAAAGAAAATGTCATCTAAAAATAACCCCCCCCCCCCACCCCCCTCTTTTTTTTTTTTTAATAATCTGAACTCTGTCCAGTAATGAATCTTATTACACTGTTCATCTCTTTCTCTTAACCTGTGTTCTTAATAAGCTTCTTCTTTAACCACACCCCAGTCATGGCCAACATCGTCCTGTATTATTGGATATTAAAACGGCCTCTTTCTTACCTAGGAATTTACAGGTTAATCCATCGAGTTTATTAGGAAGTTAAGAGAATAACCATATATTTAGAGTAACAAATTCATAATAACAAGTGATTACTTAAAACATAGTATTTATAGAAACATGGACTTAATTTACATAATAGGGAGATTAGTACAGAAACATAGTTAATGAAACTTACATGACTCGAAGATGGAGGGAGGTTTCCCTTTCAGGGAACTCCAAAAACTACTTCACACTAGGAGAAAATTACTGAAAAGTTAATACTATTTTACAATAGAAGTTTATATTACAAAGGTTTTGGACTGAAAAAGGGATTGAGGCATTTGATGAAAGAGAAGGAGAATATGGAGATTTTCTTGAGAGGAATTATTGATGCTCTTCTTTGTGATATCTCTGCTTCTCCACAAATGCTAGTATTTATAGGGGTCTGGCGGACTTCAATTCGAGATTTCAAAACATTAAAGAATCTTTTAAATTCAGTCGAGTGCTCTTTGAGCCCCATCGTCATGTGAAACTTTTTTAAAAGAAGCTTTATATTCTTGTCCGTTTGCTGATCTGTCCATTTACTATTGCTACTTTATTAAAGCTGCTTTATTAAAGCCTCTTGTCTTTTATCCGTTGCGTCGTTCAACGAATCTTGTGTCTTGTCTTTTGTCTCTATCTATCATGATTACTATTTTTTTTATGTGTCTAGGTTATGCAGTGCGATAGAATCAAAACTCATTCCCGAATAATTATCGTTTGGGGCTTGTGAATCTTGAAATGGACTGTTCTGAAAATTTGTCATATCTCCTTCATCTGAACTATGAACTGGTGACATTTCTGGACTTGGAGATAATTCTGGGCTAGGATTCTTGATGACGTGCTTGTCTTGTTCTTGTTTTGTCTGAAAAAATCTTTCCAATGTCTCTTTAACTATACTTTCTATTTTTTTTTTTATTCTTTTTCTTTTTAGCAAGTGTGCTTTTCTTTTGTAGAAGCTGCTCCTTGTGTGAGTGCCTTTGGTAGTCGTCGTCTTGTCTGGAGAGATGAACATCCCTCATCTTCACTTTTTGGCAAAGTGACAGCTTTCAACGGATTTGATGAGTCTTTACCGGCTACCGTTTGAACCGAACTAGCTGTATCTTTATCTGATACAGTGGATCTAACTGCATTCATTGGGGAATGCACATCCATCTAATCTATTTTTGTCTGAGATGGAAAACTCTGGGATTGTGCTAACTCGAACTTAACAGCTTGTAGTCTTTGTTCTAATATCTTTACTTGTTCCAAGAGTTTCATCTTTTCTTGAACTAATGTCTCTTTCTGCTGGTTTAGTCTCTTGACGACTTCAGTCATAGTAGAACAGTGATCACAAAAAATCACCTTGTCTGTGTCTTTTTGTATGTTGTCTCTTGAGGGATTTTTGCAGGTTTTGTTTAAGAAGTGAGAGAAATATAGTAATTTGGCCCCAACATTCCTCTAGCATAATCTAATGCCTCAGTAAAATCATTAAATCCTTTAAAAAGAGGTTTTCTTATGTCTTTAATAGAGTCTAAAACTTCTATCCAAGTTTAAAAAACACCATTAGTTTTACCATGAACTACAACATAAAACTTAAATTTCTTGTCTAGATTTTAAATACGTGAAATATTGATATAGAGAACTTAAAGTAGCTACAAAGTGTTTAGAGTCCTTTTTATTATGCGAAATCCATAAATTGTCTACTAAACATCTCTGTTGTCTGTCTATTACATATTCTCTTAGATGTTTTCTTATCATGTAATTATATTTCTAAGTTTCTGTTACTCTCCCTTTTTTTTTTTTAATAATCTGGACTATATATATATATATATATATATATATATATATATATATATATAATCACAAAATACGGTCCGTAAAGTGAAATACGGCCCGTATTTAATGATGTTCTTGAGACGATGCACTGTGTTGTATCATGAATGATTATGACCAGGTTTATGGGCCGTATTTTGAAATACGGTTAGTAAATACGGCCCATATACCGTGGTCGTAATTTTTCATGTTGCAATACAGAGCTACTATTTTGCGACATTGTCAAATACGAGTTGTTTTACGCCCCGTATTGTGAAATACGATCCGTAAATCCAAGGCGTATTTTGCAATGTTGCAAAATAGTCTATCTGATGCTTAATTTACCTGTTATTCATCAATGTTTTCTGCAATATAGTCCTGCACCAAAACAAACGTTACCCTATATGTTTTAGAAAAAAAAAATATTAAACTTGGGTTGCCTCCTAAAAAGCGCTTGATTTAACGTCGCGACACGACAGTGGTACTAATTTACTCCTGGTCGGCATGCACCGGGTCAGCATTCGTTCCAAGGTACTTCAACCGGTATCGGTCAATAATTCTATCCCCATCAACCATTCCATGATAGTGTTTCAACCTCTGCCCATTCACCTTAAAAGTCCGAGTTCCATCTCCGGACTTCAGTTCAATTGCCCCATGGGGTGAAACACCTACCACCTCAAATGAACCAGACCACCTTGATTTTATCTTGCCTGGTAGCAACTTCAACCGAAAGTTAAACAGCAAGATAAGATCACCCTTGTAGAATTCTAGCTTTAGGATTTTCTTATGATGATACTACTTCGTCCTCTCTTTATAAAGTATTGCACTTTCATACGCCTGGTACCGAAATTCATCCAATTCATTGAGTTGAAACAACCTGAGTTTGGTCGCCTCTTCCCAATCCATGTTCAATTTCTTCAAGGCCCACATAGCCTTATGTTCAAGTTCGGCGACGGTGTGAGCTTTCTTTGAAAATGAGCTTGAAGGGTGAAGTCCCGATCGAGTCTTAAAGCGATCCGGTAAGCCCCCATAGAGCATCATCAAGCTTGCAGGCCCAATCAGTTCTGTTTGCATTTACCGTTTTAGCCAGAATACTCTTGATCTCCTGATTGGAGACTTCAACTTGTCCACTTGTCTGAGGATGATAGGGTGTTGTCACCCTATGTTTGACGCCATACTTCTCCATCAATCCCACGAAGGCTATATTGCAAAAGTGGGAACCACCATCACTAATTATAGCCCTTGGAGTACCAAATCGAGTAAATATGTTCTTCTTTAAGAACCCCATGACACTCTTGGCCTCATTGTTAGGTAAAGTCACCACTTCTACCCATTTCAATACATATTACACCGCAACCAAGATATACTTCATCCCACCAGAGCTCACAAAGAGTCCCATAAAATCAATCCCCCAGACATTGAACACCTCCACTTCCATCACAAAGTTCATAGACATCTCTTGCCTTCTGCCTATACTCCCTTGCCTCTGACACTGATCGCACGACCATATACACATGTCTACGAGCCTCTATGGGTAGTACATCATATCATATAGGCGGGACAGGACCCCCATTGTGCCCATAAATATATACACAAAAGAATCTATACCAAAAGCTGTAGCTCCGAATGAAATGGAGCTCCGCTATGTAGTCCCCGAGAAATATAGCTATGGATCAAGTCTGTCTCCCCGGCCACTGCGGGCATGACGCGAGTCCACAAACAAAAGGACGTCAGTACGAAGAATGTACTGAGTATGTAAAGCATGATCAACATCAATATGAAAGCATAATAGACAATATATGAAATAGCATAGGATGAGAGATAATAGTATCATCGTCATAACACGTACTTGCTTTTCATAGGGACATTCCATTTATATTGCATATCCGTGTACATATATCCATATCCGTATCCGTATACGTATCCGTACTCATTTACCTGTCGTATCCATTTTCGTATTCGTATTCATATTTTCATTCATACTCATATTCATATCATATACATATCATTTACATATTATATACATTGCATATACATAGCCTTTACATAGCATACCCGACCACAAGGGTTCGGTGTTTCACATACCTGGCCCTACCAAGGCTCAGTGTCATATATACCTGGTCCTACCAAGGCTCAGGGTTATCCGTACCCCACTGCAGTGGTGCGCACGCATTATATACATACGTATTTACTACATTCAACCCGGCTATATAAGCTCGGGGTTCCATAATAGCCATACATAGGCACATATACATATAAGATCATAAGCATCTTTAGCATCATTACTATCGTTATTCATTACATCTAATCCCAGAGGGTTACTCATCATATAAGGAACTTAGTACAATCGTAACATATCGAGGATCATGAGCTTAGTAGCTCTTAGAATTAGAATCATTGGAGGATATCATAGGCTCATAGAAGAATAGATATTTGGCCAAAGAACCATCCTTTATGAAAGAAGGGTTAGCCTTACATACCTCTTCGTTCAACTATTCTATCACTTGCGCGTTCTCCTTCAATGCTCACGTTTCTACCTTCATTAAAGTTATACTATCATTAGGAAATCGATGACTTAGCATACATGACTAAAACTAGAGAAAATTGGATAGAATCTCCTTTATTTATACGACTTCCTCCATATCATATGTCAACTCCCAAACATCAATAATAACATTCGCATCATCATAACAATAGTCCTTATTTACTTACATTATCCTACTTCTCAATTTACTTCCAATCATCCATGTTCATGGTCATAACATACGATTACGTTCATTCATATACAACGTCTATCCCATGTTCTCAACATCATTCATAATATGATTATAATCATAATGTATCAAGAATCATAACTCAATCCAAACATTTACTCAAAAGTGACACTATTCCCACATTCATGACCCATTTCTCTATCCTTTTGCAATCCAAGTGTTTTATCTTTCAAATACCTTAAACAACATGGAAATATCATAAAAATTACCTTAGATGGTGTAGGAATAAACCTTGGGTGGAAACACCTCACTTGAACAAAACTCTAGTTTCACCTTCACTTGGATTTCTTGTAGTCTTCTAACCCTTGGAAGCTTTCTAACACATAAACACTTGATTTTAGCCTTTTGATCTTTGTATTCTTTTGGACTTGAGTGGAATGTGCTTAGAGAAGGGTTTTGAGCTCTCAATACTTGTAAAAGAAGAAAAATGAAGTAAAAGAACCCAAGGCATCTATTTATACAAAAACTAAAAATCAGCCCGTCGGGTACTATACGGACACTTATACGGTCCGTACAATATTGTACGGCCCGTATAAGTGGCCGTGGTTCACCAACCAGAAATTCATCTCCCTGCTGGGAGTTATACGGACCCCTTATACGGACCGTATAAGTGGTCGTATAACTCCATTTCCCTGAAATGGATTCCGTCGTTTCGTTCGATCTCCAATCCTTATGGAACCTTCTTAACACTTATTTATCACCTCATTAATAATCTAAGGGACGTTATAAATCTTCTCTAAAACATCATTAAGTCATCATTAACTTGTTACTCATAAATCCATTCCGATACACATCGTATGCCTTGTCTTCTCTTGGCAAACTTTCTCGTCTAACATCGAATGTCTTTGAAATCTTAATCAGGATCATCAAATTCCATTTCTCACTTATCGAAACATCGTATACCTCATGCTCTTCGTTAGTCTATTCACTGTGCATCGACGAAAATTTTTTCGAGGTGTAACAATAGTTGGCCAGTATTAACTGCATTCAAGAACTTTAGCAGTAGTCCGGTTACCAATATGATGACCCCCAATTGGAGAGTCATGGCATGCCTTTAGAATCACCATCACTTCACTTTCGGGAACACAACACCGAATAATGTTATCAGCGCATGTTCGAACAAGTATGGCTTATCCCAATAGTATTGACGAGAATCCCGCAAGAACTTCTTCTTTTGGTATGCCTTGATCTCCTCTGGAATTATGCCTGTCACCAAATAGTTGGCGATGTCTGCATACCATGGTGCCACCTCCATTGACACAGCCAACACCCTCTCATATAGAAATGCGTCATTGATATCTAGCTCATCCGAAGGTCTCCCGACTTCTTCAAGTCGAGAGAGGTGGTCAGCAACCTGATTCTCAGTTCCCTTGCGGTCTTTCAGCTCGAAGTCAAACTCTTACAACAACAACACCTATCGGATCAATCGCGGCTTAGCTTCCTTCTTGGCCATCAGGTATCTCAATGCGGCATGATCAGTGTATACCACGATTTTAGACCCCAACAGATAGGCCCGAAACTTCTCAAAAGCAAAAACTATTACGAGCAGCTCTTGCTCCGTCACTGTGTAATTCATCTGAGCAGCATTCAATGTTCTGCTTGCATAATAGATCGGGTGCATGATTTTTCTATGTCTTTGGCCTAGCACAGCACTGATAGCAAAGCCATTTGCATCACACATCAATTCAAACGGTAGAGACCAGTCATGAAGTACCACATGGGTGGATATATATATGAATCCAAATCTGCCGAATCACTCATGTTATGATCTTCTACATCCTGGGTCTTCCCGTTCCGTCATCTGGCTTATGTTCTTCATGTAGCATT
>NC_081344.1:32501861-32557387 GCF_029784015.1 Lycium ferocissimum
TAAAAAAATAAATATTAGAAATAAGGGAAAGGGATGAACCAAAGTCTTGTGATTCTAAAGCTTATGATACAATACTCTCACGATGCTCATGCCATGAATACGATATGCCTTTTTACGAGACTAATGACCATCAAACGATTTCTTAATGTTCATTGTTGCTAAACTCACCTTATGATATTAATTCCTTCAAGATGAGGTATGATGATCATGGATACTCCATACGGAAATCGGGGGTTCTCGACCTTACGTCACCCCGATATAGTTTTAGATTGTCTTCTAGTTCGAATGTATGTTTTACGAGATGTGTACGATGATGCAGGTTACACCGTGCCTAGGCAATGGGACATGTCACCGTAACTTGGCGTCGCTTAAGATCCCACCGTGCCTAGATGGCCAGCGACATGTCACCGCTAATGCGAGCCACCACACCACCGTCGGAAGGCCGGACGACCACCACTAGTGGGCGGCGTATGATGGTTACCCGGACGCGGGTTAATGACTAGAGTATATGTGGTATGATGATAAATGTGATATGACTAAAACATGCACACACTCTTAAAAGCTAAGCAGGCTATATTCATGTCTTATGATTGTTCCATTATTCTTATTTTATTCATGCCTTACATACTCAGTAAACTGTTCGTACTAACGTTCCCTTTCTTTGGACGCTGTGTTCGTGCCCACGGGTGCACGTGGAGGTGATCGATTCGTAGGAGCTATCACAGACTTTGAGAGCACTCGCATTGTTCGGAGGTGCCAACTTATGATCATATTCTTTTTTGTATATATTTTGGGCGCGACGGGGTCTGTCCTTATGTATAGTACTCTAGTAGAGGCTCGTAGATACATACGTGTGGGTTGTTGTGTCCAGCCATGACGACGTCGTGTACATTTTTGTATATCATTTTTGGTAACCGTACAGGCTTATGTTTATCTATATGTGGCCTTGGGGTATTTATACATGTATGTGTTCAGGTTGAGTGTGATGACTAGTGATACGAGCGGTGCTCGGTAGTTAGCTCCGGGTACCCGTCATGGCCCCTAGTTGGGTCGTGACAGTTAGAAAGATGAAAAGGTATGTAAGGCTAGTCCCTTCTTTTCTAAGGCATGATTCCTATTACATGAATATCCTTAGTCTGTATGACCTTCTTACATTCCGGAAAATACGAGTCAAAGTTTATAAAGATTCTAAGGCTTATGCTATCTTACGAATATGATAATGATGATGGTGAGTCTAAGCCTAAAGACCCTAAAGCTTATGATATGATGTTGCCACAAAGTTAATGATCCTTATACGGTTTCTTTGACGTTATTCATTATTGCTAGACCCACCTTATGCTACTAGTTCCTTCAAGGTGAGGTATGATGATTATGATTACTCCATAATGGAATCGGGGGTTCTCGACCTTACGTCACCCCGATAGAGTTATAGTTTGTCTTAAGTTCTTATGCATGCTTATGAGATGTATATGATGATAAGATTCCACTGTGCCTATATGGACGGACATGTCACCGCGAAGGCGGGCTGCATACGATTCCACCGTGCCTAGATGGCCGGATATGTCATCGCTAATGTGGGCTGCTTATGATTACACCATTCCTAGAGGGCCGTACATGACACCACTAGTGGGCGGCATTATGATGGTTGCCCGGACGCGGGTTAACGATGATGGTATATAAGATATGCATACATGTGCTTTCCTTTAAAGGTTAAGCAGGTTATATCTTCAGCTCATGTTTCATTGTTTCTTTATTATGCGATCACTATTCATGCCTTACATACTCAGTACAATGTTAATGTCGACGTCCTTTCTTTTTTGGATGTCGTATGTATTCGTTCCACATGAATGGCGGGGAGACATAGCGCATCCGCAGGAGCTTATCAGCAGATTCACAGGAGTAATCCATTAATCCGGAGGTGCTACTTATGATCATATTCTTTGTGCATATATTTTGGGCATGACGGGGTCCTGTTCCGTCCTTATGTCTAGTACTCCAGTAGAGGCTCGTAGATACGTACGTGTGTATTGTTGATGTCCCACGATGATCACATTGTACTTTTGTATATCATTTTTGTAGCCGTGAGGGCTTATGTATATATATATGGGTTGCTTTGGAGATTATATATGTTCAGGTTGAGTATAATGATTAGCCTAATGATAGGTGCTCGGTAGTCAACTCTGGGTACCCGTCATGGCTCCTAGTCGGGTCGTGACAAACCATATTCATGATGGGCCTATTTTTTCTTTCACTTACGTTGTTTTGTTGTGGTGTGTAAGTGACTGTAAGTTGATGAATTCCTGCTTTCTGAAGAAATTCCTTCTTTCTGAAGAATTCCTTGAATTGATTGGAAGTAAACTGACTCCCATTATCAGACCTTAAGATTTTTATCAAAGAGCCACATTGATTTTCAACAGTTGCTTTAAGCTTCTGAAACACAACAAATACTTCAAGTTTATTTTTCAGAAAATAAACCCAGCAAAACCTCGTAAGATCATCAATAATTAAAATAAAATATTTGCTTCCACTATAAGAAGGAGTGTTCATAGGTCCACACACATCAGTGTATATTAGTCTGAGCTTATCGGTAGCTCTCCGGGCTTGATTTATAGGAAATGATGATTGACTTACCTTCCCAACTTGACAAACTCCCCATACATTAGAGGCTTCATTTATAGAAGGCATATCTGTCACAAGTTCCTTATTTTGCATCATTTTCAAAGATTTAAAATTAGTGTGGCCAAGCCTTTTATGCCAGATATAACTTTCATCTTGTACGCCGACATAAGCTCCAATCTAAGTATGTTTCCAATCAAGAGGGAAACTTATATTATTCATTTTGACTGAGACCAACTTTATACCAGCTGGATCCATGATTTCACATGCTTTGTTTTTAAACAACAATGCATATTTATTATCAAGCAACTGTAGAACACTGAGAAGACCTTGGGTAATTCTAGGAACAAATACTACATCAGATATAAGATTTGTATGAGAGAGTTTGAACAACAGCTTCTCCTTTGCCCTTTGCATCTACAAGTCTGCCATCTCCAAGCTGACCTTAGAAAAATAATTTTTGTCCAAATTTTCAAAAATCTTCCTGTTAGATGTCATATGATGTGCTCATTCACTATCAACAAGCCACACATTATCTCGAGTTGCTATATTGCATTCTCCAACAATAGAAGTAGCAAATAACTTCTCTTCATAATCGTTAGCATTTTCAATAACTTAAGCTTGTTGGGCTTGAAATGGCTGCACTTGAGTTTGCTGGTTTTGATTTTTTTTTTTTTTTTTTGCACATCTTATCCACATGACTGATTTTCTTGCAGATCCTGCATCGAACTCTAGGTCTGTACTAGTAAAATTTCTCCATATGGTTGGTCTTTTTACAATAGGGACAATGTGGGTACTTGGATATTCTAAATCTACCTATGTTGTTATATTAATCCTTCTTCTCCTTGCCATATCTTCCATTTAATTTCCTTTTAGATTCACCATCAGATTGAGCTTTGGACATTTGAACAGCCACAAGAGGAATTTCACTTGAATTATGTTCTTATCTAAGAACTTTCCTTCGCTTCACAGCTTGAAGAGCGTTAGAAAGTTCATTCAATGTGATGTAAGGTCATACATATCCCAAGCATCTTCAATTGAGGATATTTTTGCTTCAAATTTTTCTGGAAGCGTCACCAGCACCCTCTCAACAATCCTCTTCTCTTCTATTGTGTTACACCTCGGAAAATTTTTCGTTGATGCACAGGGGATAGGCTAATGAGGAGTACGGAGTATGCAATGTTTCCATAAGTAAAAACTAGCATTTGATGATTCTAAATAAGATTTGAAAGACATTCGAGTCAAGGAAAGAAAGTTGTTAAGAAAAGCGGGTTATAAGTTGAGTGAGTTGGGAAAACCACGAGTATTGAACTAATGATGTCTTAAGGATATTTTGGAGAAGAGTTATAATGTCCCTTATATTGCTAATGAAGTGATAAACAAGTGTTAAGAAGGTTCCATAAGGATTGGAGATCAAACGAAGCGACAGGAACAACTTCGGTGATGCAGCGAGTTCCACGACCACTTCCACGGCCCATATAATATTCCACGGACCGTGGATGGGTCCGTGGAACTGCCAGCAGAGAGGGCAGCTGACTGGTCGTGAACCACGACCAGTTTCACGGACAACATCATGTTCCACGGACCGTGGAACAGTCCGTGGAACTCCCGACGGACTGAACTTGGTTCAATTATATAATGATGTTCCCACTTCTTTTATCTCATTTTTCCACACGTCTTCCACCTCTCACACCTTCTAGAACCTTCCACATATTTCATCCACAAGAAAAAACAAGGAAAAACAAGGATCAACAACAAGAATTTTGGTGAATCAAGTAAAGGAAACCTCATTGAAGTCATCTAAACCAAGAAATCCAAGAAAGGGTGAAATAGGGTTTTGGAGAAAAAGGTGTATTATCATCCAAGGCTTGTTCTTCCATCATCTAAGGTATGTTTTATGTTATTTTCATGATGTTAGAAGTATTTTAAAGTTGAGACACTTGGATTACAAAAAGAATATATGAAATGGGTCATAAATGTGACAATAGTGTTGTTTATGAATAGAAGTTTGGCTTGAGTTGTGAATATTGATATGTTGAGATTATGAATACGTTATAAATGATATTTAGAACATGGAATAGGTGTTATATGTGAAAGAACACGAAAGTGAGTTTTGGTCATGAATATGGAGGATTGAGAATGAAATTTCTCAAGGTGGGTAAAACGAATGGATTATCTTTATTGTTATGGTATTGTGATCGTTGGTATGAACGTTGAGGGTTGATATGGAATATGACGGAAAAGTAGTATAAACAAAGGAAACGCTGCCCAATTTTCTATAGCTTTAATAAGTACGCTCTCATGATTGTTTAACTAATGTTGATGCGAATCCTTGAAGGTAAAGACGCGAGCATTTAAAGAAGAACGAGCAAGCAATCGAATAGCTAAACGACAAAGGTATGTAAGGTTCAACCTTTCTTTCTAAGGCATGACTCTATGGTATGCATCCTCCTATCTTTCTATACCTTCTCAACATATATGTATGTATTGGAAACGATGAGTCTACGTCAAAAGGAGCCCGTATGAGATGAAGTAAGAAGTAGGTTATGAGTATGATGATGAGCCAAGTCTAGAGATCCTAAAGTTACGATACAAGATTGCTATGAAGCTAATGACCTTCATATGACTCCTTGCTATTAATCCTTGTTGATAAACCTACCTTATGATGATTAGTCTCTTTCCTTTCAAGGCATGACTTTCCTCCGTCTCCACGAATCTCCTAAACTCCGAAGAACTAAGAGTCTATGTTATAAATAGCTATACGAGAGAAAGATGAGAGATATACATTATGAGCACGATGGTAATGACGATGAGCATATATGACTATAGGGAGCTATACATGTATAAGATAAGAAAGAGAGATAAGGCTCTGCACGATAATTGACGATGAGAAGTGAAATCTAAAGAGTCCCAGAGTGAAAAATGACGCCACGAAGTCAGAGATCCTAAGTATGGTTCTAGTAGTGATCCTTCTTATATACACCCGCCCTAGCATATTAGTCCCTTCGAGGCGAGGCGTGATGATTCGAGTACTCCATAATGTAATCGGGGTTCCACGACCTTACATCGCCCCCGACCCTAGCTTATAGATGCCTATGATCCCCACTATATCGTGATGATCTATGTACATATACATGTATGTAATGCTACTAATTTATGATAAAAGCCATGATATACTTATAAGACCGTTAATAATCATAAGTCTATAAATTGTATGATGATGAGTATATGGTATGTATGTATGTATATATGCATTGATGACGTTAAACTAAGATAGAGTCACGATATGTCCATGAATTGAATGTTAATGATGACAAGTGTATGAAATGCATGGTATGTGTGATAATGTGATTCCACCGCGCCTAATTGGCCGGACGTCACCGCCTGGCGGCGGAGTTGCGTATTCCACCGCACCGAGAAAAGGGCGGACATGTCACCACCGGTGGGGCTGCGTGCGACCACACCGTACCGAGAAAGGGCGGACATGTCACCATCCGTGGGCTGCATACGATGGGTACCCGGACGTGAACTAATGATGATGATGTGTGTATGGTATGATAATGTATGTATGATATGACGATGTGTGCATGATATGACAATGTATGTATGATGTAATAATGTATGTACGATACGATGAGTTAGTTAGGATAATACGGGGTATATGCCACAATAGCCTATGTGATATGCTATGTATAAACTATGTAATGAATGTATCCGGATGAAGCGTTATGTCCTCGTCCGTGTCATTATGACTTCTCTATTATATTTATTTCATTCATGCTTACATACTCGGTACAATGTTCGTACCGACGTCCTTTTCTTTGAATGACGCCGTGTTCATGCCCACAGTAGACGTGAGAGACGGTACGGATCCATAGGGCTATCGGCGAGTTGCGAAGCCCTCCTTTGTTCGGAGGTGCTATTTTTGAGACGTTATTTTGTGTATATATATTTTGGGCATGACGGGGTCTGTCCGTCCATACGTTCAGTGTTCTAGTAGAGGCTCGTAGATGCGTATGTGTGGGTAGTATGGTCCCATAGTCGTCATGTATATGCAAGCATATGTATATTATTATCTTGATAGCCTAAAGGGCCTATATTTATACAAGTAAATATATTCTACATGAAAAATCATTTTCTATGATTATAAATGATAAGAAATATGAATAAAGGCAGGATAAGCAATAGAACGGGTGGTGCTCGGTGGTCAGCCTCGGGTACCAGTCGCGGCCCTAGTCGGGTCGTGACATATTGTCTCTCCCAATGTACTGGTCTGATTAACAATTTTCATGATTCTATCAATATAATCTTTCACCTTTTCAGTCTCTTTCATTCTTAAAATTTCAATTCTTTTATGAGATTTATAATTTGCATCAGCCTTGTCCTATCACTGCCCTGAAATTCTTGCTTCAGCATATCCCAAACCTCTTTGGCAGATTCACATGTCACGGTCCTCGAGAAAATTGACTCTGAGACTGCTTGAATAAAAGATAACGTTTTTGGACCTTTTTCCATATCTTCTTCATGATTTCTGATCTGTTGAAAAATTGGGTTTGCTCTCAAAGGTTCTAGAGTGTTGTCTTCCTTAACATACTTCATAATCTAAGACCCTTTAAGCATGTTTTCATCTTCATTGCCCCAACCTAGTGGTTCTCTTCATTAAAGATAGGGGGTGAAAGAGAAGTGTTGATGGAACAATGTGAAAAGAGTTGGACAGATAAACTTGGTGGGTGATCTTGCTAGTTTTTTTTTTTTTTTTTTTTTTTTTTTTAAATAACAGTCCCTCAAAGATCAATTACGCTCTGATACCAATTGAAGGAGAAAAGAGAAAACAAACATGAAAGAGAAGAAGGTAATCTGGAGAAATATGGAGCTAATTTTCATTCATACAGCAAAGGTATTTTATACAAAGAGTACATAAAGTGGAGTCTATCAAATCCTAGAAATTGACTCCTTATATTATGCTTAAATAAATCTCCACCACACATCACATCTAACTTCTGAATTCGAGAACTTTACAACAAAATATCAAGACAAATTTGCTAAGTTGACAACACTTAGCATCACATACAAAATCAGCACCATTCACCAGTTTCATGTACAAGCCATGTAGGAAATTGTTCATCCCAAGAAACTCCATCTACTAAAGTCTTCGAAAAAACTAGCTAGATGGTGACTATACCTATTTTTGTTCCTTCTAATAAGAAAAGTCGAACTATATTTTGGGTGTTGAAGATGCCTGATATCTTCATATACGTTTTGTACAGTCCAAGGTGTTGACTTCAGTCCCTGAGTTATCATTATCAATTACTTTGCATTCGATAGATATGAACTTTCCTCCATTCTTTGTGAACCGCAATCTGCAATGCCTCTCTAACTGCAACTGCTTCAACAATGATTGACTTTCAAATTAACAGAAGTGGAGAACCAAAGGCATGATGCAGCAAACCACAAGCATCAATTGCCACTACACCAATACTGAAATTTCATGTCTCCTTTTGCACACCTGTATCCATGAAACACAATCTCATCTTGACAAAATATTAATTACTCATCAATCAAAGATGTATCATTTTTAGGATTGTTAATAGAGTCAAGGTATTTAAACTCATGATAATTAAATAATGCATGTGACACAATATTAGAAACATCTGACATTTCATTATTAAAGGCACAATTATTCCTAGCTTTCCAAATAAACAATATTAGATGCACAAATAAGTTCTAAAGGTTCAATGAATCTGGAAATTGCTTAATATTCAAAATAAAAGATCATACCACCAACTAGCAAAATATCAACTCTATGAATATTAGGACATAATACATGACTCATTTTCCAGAAATCTAGAGATCTAGGGTAGTGAAAGAACATATGTTCGGCTGTCTCTTCTTCCATCCCACATACCATAAATGTAGCATATTGAAGCCTTAGCCTCTTTGCCAGCACAAGTTTTACCAGTAAGGTATTTATCAAGTACTTTCTCAAAAAATGCTTTAGTTTATTCTTAATCTTCATTTTTCACACACCCAACCAAAATGTTTTTGGGAAGGACTGCTTACTCGATTCAATTCTAGCATTTCTCCCTTCTTTTGCCTCCAATGAAGATTTTGCTAAGTGGTAACCTGATCGCATGTCATAAGTCTCAGATATTGTAAAGTGCCATAACAATCTAGCTTTCTTAGCCAATCTAGACAAAGGAAGAGAAAGAATAGCTTCATATCACGCTCACGAAATAAACCATTTAGCATACATATTTTCCAAGTTGAGCTCTCGCATTCAATCGAATCTAAAATCGTTAGCCCATATCACAATCACCACATATTGTAACAAGGTAGAAGTTATCGTCCTTAGGTAGCTATGGATCAGTCTACACATTCGCAAGTGAACCATTAGCACTATTCCATCTCACTCCCCTTTGCAAGAGGTCTCTTCCTTCATCAAACTTCTCCAAATCCATGAAAATGATCCTTTCACTTCTACAGTCATAAAAGAAGAATTTGGGAAATATTTTCTTTTAAAAACATTGGTCATTAACGACTTTGAACTTTTCAATAGTCTCCATTCCATTTAGCTAATAAATTCATATTAAAAGCTTTTAAATCTTTAAATCCAAGGCCCCATTGGCTTTTTGATTCACAAAATCACGCATCTTTCGTACCCCCTCGTCTTGCCCCCACCAAAATCTATTTAAAAAAGACGAGATCTCTTTACACAATTCATCTGGCATTTTAAATCATGTCAACACATATGTGGATATAGCTGAAAGGACTGGTTTAAATAATACTTCTTTCCATGTTGGTCTTAAAAACTGTTTCTTCCAACCCTTTATTTTTGTCCAA
The DNA here is from genome assembly GCF_029784015.1 of Lycium ferocissimum. Taxonomy (NCBI): domain Eukaryota; kingdom Viridiplantae; phylum Streptophyta; class Magnoliopsida; order Solanales; family Solanaceae; genus Lycium; species Lycium ferocissimum. Next base: position 32,511,318 of record NC_081344.1, read on the forward strand.
ACTCTATCCTTGATAAAAACCAACATATGCTTCTACGATCTTCCCACCACTGTCAGCAGGCCCAAATACATATCATTGGTACATATTTTCATATTTCTAGCACAAAACAAATCTCTTCCTGTTCTTGACTTGTTGTATTCTTGCTAAAAAAAAAAAACTACAGATTTATCCGTGTTAATCAATTGACCTGAACGTCTAGCATAATTCTGCAGAATCCTGTGGACTTCATGTGCACTTTGTGTCGAGGCGTCACAAAAAAAAAAAAAAAAAAAAGAACCATGTGCAGACAACAAGTGAGAAACATGCGGCTCATTCCTATTCAATTTTAAACCAACTAGTACATTCTGCTCCTCAGCATGTTCTAATAACAACGACAACCAACAAACAAATATGGTGAAAGCAGATCTCCCTGACTCAACCCTCTTAATGGAAATACATTACCTTTTATCTCTCCGTTCAAATTAAAAAAGAAGGATGTAGAAGATATACATTCCATTATCTATCCCACAAATTTCTCATGAAAAACCATATGAATCATTATTTGCATGATTAGCCCCATTCTACTCAGTCATAAGCTTTCGAAATATCTTAATTGTCATGAACTTTTTTTTTCCCTTCCTTTTATTCCCTATAAGCTAAAACCACATTATCTATGATTTGTCTTCAACTCACAAAAGCTGGCTGATTAGGGGAAATTTTAAAAGAGGCTTCATCCTACTGGCTAAAATTTTACCACTATTTTATAAATTGGACTACGCAAACTAATTGACCTATATTGATTCACCGAAACTGGAGCTTTACACTTTGGAATCAATGCAATCCATGTCCTATTCCAGGACGATGGCAAAGATCTTGTTTAGAAAAAAACTCCTCATCGCTTGAAGCACATCATCTGACATAATCGACCAATATTCTTGAAAAAATAAAGGATCGTACCGTCAACTCCTGAAGCTTTAGTTGGGCACATTGAGAACACTGCTTTCTTCACTTCCTCAATGGTAGCTTCCCCAATTAATTTCCTATTTATATCCTTAGTAATTCCAACAGGAAATCCCGTATCGTATTCTTTGATTCTGGTTTTGATGTGGTGAATAAATTGCAATATAATTTTTCAACCTCACCACTAATTCCTTCCTTTTCATACACACTCTATCCATCCTCTCTTTGTAACCCTTATATTAATTTTTTCCTTCAGCTACGATTGCCTTATAAAGCAAGAAATATTTTACCTTCAGACAATCATTATACTCTTGATTTCGGTCTCCAAAATAATTACTCATCCTTATATCCTGACCTAGTTGTTCTTTTTTTCAAGATTGCTATTCTTTTGAAATCAATCTCCTCAGAGTCATTTCGTAAAATCTTAATTTGCTTTTATTTTTTATTTTTTTATCTCCCTTATTTTCTCCCTCGAGTTCATTCCTCGTTTTCTTAACCAGACCAACAATGTAAAGTTCCACTTACGAGCTTTCCAACACGCTTTAAATTGTCTAGACCCATCAATCTCTCTTCTTCAAGCTTGCCCTATAATATCCTTTATCGTTTCCTCCTCAACCCACCTTTGAGCAAAATAAAATCATTTTTTCCATTTTCCCTCATTGGTTCGGTAGAACATAATGACATAGAATGATCAGACGCCTCATTTTGAATATGAAGTACATTTGCTTGGTCATACGTTAACCGCCAATCAAGAGAAGCACGTACTCGATCTAACATTCTTGAATTACCCCTCATCCCTCCTAAAGCATCACCATGTCCATGGTTTACCCTTATATCCTAAATTTATTGCTCCCATGTACAAAATAAAAAATTTAAAATCATTATACGTCCATTTATCCCTAATACTCTACCCACTATTTTTTCTGATTGGTCAATAATATTATTAAAATCCCACAAAATTACCCAGTTAAGACTCCAACTTAAAGATTTAGCATGCGGCTCATTCCATTGTTCTTTCCACACATTTCTATTAGTACTAGCACTGACATATATATACAACAAAACATGAAATTATTTTGACCGACAAGTTGGTACGAAATTTGGATTAAATTATAAGTTATTGACATGTTGACCAAGTCAAATTTTGGTTAATAAAGTCGGATTAATTATTTAAGTCAAAATTACATGACTTGAATGAATTTCAAATTGCATTTGAGTTAGTCCATTAAGTTGACAAGATAAGTCCAACCCATGCTCTTCAACCCCAAAGCCCGCTAGAATTACTTGCGGACCAAAATACCCTCAAGCTTTAGCTCACACCAATATAAAGGGGTCACACATCTCCTTTTGAAGACACCTTGAAATGGACATAACATCTTGACTAGAGGCAAATGAGAGCAACAACATCTACATAAGTCTTCTCCAAAGGTCTTCAACAAGAAGGAGAATTCGAGAGATGTCTTCCCTCAAGAACAATCCAAAGTGTTGCTCAAAGTTCTTCCAAGATTCAACACATCAATAGAAGTCCATCCTTCATTCGAGAGACACGCTGCATTCGCCCTCGAATCAAGGCGGACAACACGGAGATTAGAATCAAGGGATACATCCAGAGTTGTAATCACAAAATAATCAATAAAATAATTTTTTCTCACATTTGTTTTATGATTGCAGTTATTTATTTTCTGCTAACAAAATTTGTCGTGAACAGTTGTATGTATAGACCATGATAATCAATAATAAAAATTAAAAATAATAATCATATAATTAAAGCAAAAACAAACTAACACATGATATATTCAACAAAATAGTACGTAAGAATCGGTATCTTTGTCTCATTAATATTGAAAATTGCAAGTTTGAACCTTGAAAGAGATGCTTCCAATAAGAATTGTAAAATCGGAAAGAAATTTTATAAGTTGCATTAGCAAATAAATTTGTACCTTTTCTTTTCTTGTTTTTGAATTTTATTCTGAGAAACGTAGATCTTGCCTATTTTCATTTACAATACCAAACACGCATATATTAATTAAGAATATACACAATATTTAAGTCGCAATTGACTGATTAATTATCTACAAGAAGGTGAAATCAACTAAAATATATAATTTACATAAAATTTCACATCAAAATATTTTTAGATTGTCCAAGTTGTTTGAAATCATTTTTTTTTTATGACAAGGGAATCTGCAGCCTCATCCACTATCCTTCGGGTGCGCATAGGGTAAACCCCGCTCATGTGCTAATAATAGTCCGCAAACCACACAGAAGAGATAACCGCATTGGGCAAGTTTCCTGCTGTTGTAAGTAGAGAGTTTTGAACCTGAAACCTCCGCTATGAAAGCTTATTTCAACTAATCGAAACCCTCAAGGGTTCAATTTTTTGAATTTATAAGTTACATTAAGGCGAATCATCTAAACTTTTAACAGTCTAATTTAAGAGAAAACAAAATATAAAATTTGTCCAAAAAACAGGTAAAAGAATGTGATACATGAATTAACATTTAAAGAGTCAATTCTAGAAACTGTAAATAGTTTAGATACTTGCATTGTAACAACTTCTTTAAAACTCTAAAATGAAATTTTAAATTTCAAGACATTTATAGTTTATATTTTAAAATTAACTGTTAAATGGATAATTTTACTCTTAAAGGACATAAAAGTACATCAACTTTTAATGAATACTTATTTTAATAATTTAACTTTTAACTTAGAGACTTCTCACTTATAATAATAACATTGACAAAAAATTTCAAACACGATTTGAAGAAACCGTAACTCGATAAACCTATGAATATGTTTTGAGATGTTCCCGCATGCATACACTGATAAAAGAAGAAACCCATTGAGAAAACTCGACCAAATTAAAAAATGTAAGAGCATTTAAAACTAGAAATGTTGGAAGAGTAAAATTAATGGTTGCCGGAGCTGTTATAATTACTTCAACAAAAACTGTAATTTATATTTGAAACGTGCTTAGTTTCTTTTACTCTGTGACACACAATCCATCATTGGCAATAATACTAAATCTCTCGAAAGCATTGCATTCTACAATTAATTAATCTAATAACTAGTATATTTGGCCTCGCGAAGAAGAACGAGAAGTAAAACAAATTGTATTGTCATCAACCGTGCCACAATTTGTGATATTGATTAATGTTACTGAATAAACTCCACTACATCAATATCTCCGAGAGAATTTCGTCATGAAATATAGTACACTTTCTTTTCCATTTATACGTATAATATAATAATATATTTGTTTGCGCTTCAATGATATTAGTAAATTCATACTTTGTTAAATGCGAATTGCTGAGATCATATAATATAAAAGTACCAAACCCTAACAAAATCTGGATGTGTACATCTCTTAATTTTTTTTATTTAAAAAAAAAAAAAAAAACAACAACAACAACACCACATATATTTTAGGAGCCAATGAAACTAAGTAGAGGTATTAGTATCTGCTCATATATGTACGACACTCATTCGTGAAATCAAACTCATCATTATTAAAAAATTAATTGGAGAACCAAATAGACAATATAAAAGTATTAGATTTAACTAAATTCCATACATACACATGCAATATAATTGTGAATAAAACCTAACTCCTTTAGTTATCATATAAAATGAATTTGTAGTCAGCAATTAAAGTTCATGGGAGGAAGAGCAGCCAATTAGCCATACGTACAACATTAATGTGGAAATGGATACCACTTTTAGCTGATTTAGGTGTTTGACAACATGTGATCGGGCTTTAGTGCTGAAACATCTAATAAGTAGTTTAATTAAAATACATGCAGGTGGATTATGATTTTTTAGAAGTGTGAGCATTTTGGCACAAATTATTTTCTTATGTGAATAACTTTTTATCGTCTTCTCATAGGAAAATAAAAGTTGTCTTTTATGATGCTTTGAGCGTTCATGTGTTTCTTTCTTTGGCAATTAAACACAACTTGATATTTTAGTATCATGCAATTTGGGAATTAAACCTCAATAAAAGATAACTTTTATTTTCCTATAAGAAGAAGATAAAAAGTTATTCACAGAAGAAAAGAATCTGTGCCAAAAGCGCACACTTCTAAAAAATCATAATCCACCCACACATCATTTGCTTCACTAAAAACCCGTCATCTAAGATAGGAGGACAAAGACTGGCTTTCAAGATCGCAATGTTGTCGTCCCAAATCCCCTGAATTCATAAATTATAAAGAGCATAATGCTATGATCCTCTTTAGCCACAAACAAAATAAAAAATTGAATATCGGCAAGGTGAACAATACTTTCAAAAGTAAAAATACCGAAATATAGAACTTACAAAGCAATATTTTTTATTGCACTTGATAAAATCAAGTGAAACTTCCACAGATTTTCAACCAATAGAGCAATAATGGCCAAAAAGCCCTTCATCTCAAAAGCAAAGTCAAAAGAAAAAAGAAAAGAAACTAATCAAGCATGAAGCTTCTTACCATTGAGATTTCTCACAATGATTGATTTCTCCTCGGGTGATTCCTTACTGCCTTGGGTGCCAATTGAATTTTACGAATTTTTTCCATGAGTTATGAAAATGTTGTATTATAATGACCTTTGTAAAAGAACTAATAACAGCCAAGTTAATTAGGCTTTTAATTTTCAATTGAGGCATACAACGGTTAAATTTTAATTAGTGGTGGCTTTTGGCCTTCTAAATAGTAAATATTAAATTGCATTGAATCAAAACAATAAGGGAAAATTGCATTAAGGGGAACGACTGTAAGTTGGTTATTGATAGTGGCTGGAGAGTGGGGTATTAATTATTAAGCCATTTAATTAATGTAGTTACAATAAGATACATAAAAATAGGAGAAAAAAATAAAAAATTAGGAAAAAGCTCAAAAAAAAGAGAAAAAAAGATAAATACCAATGGAGGCCATAAAGCGGTGCCACATCACCTTATCTATGCCTAGCTTTATATTATATATAGATATAGATGAGGCACGAGAGGATATAACTTATAACTTGAAACACATTCAACAGAAGGAATTAAAAATAGCTTGTATTTACCTCCAAATGTGGAACCATGGTTGCTTGAGCAAACTCGAATATAGTAACAGCGATGGAGACAGTAAACCTTCTTTACTAAGGGTGACCGCTTCGCCAAATTTTGTTTTATATATACGTAAATAGTTTTTTTTTTTTTTTTTTCCTAAAGAAAATGTGTATGTATACAACAGACCGACTGTTAAGACAAATTAAATGTTTTGGAACATGATGTAAAACTTTAAAGCCCTCATACTCCTTCATCGATCCAAATCCACTTACAAGAAGAATCGCGATAATAGGCTGACATCGCTTCGGCAAAATTCTTCACACGCCATTAAATGATAATTACCTTAGTTTAAAAGTGATATAGAAAACATATCAAATCAACGCATCGTAATCACATTACACACAAAAAGAGAAAACATAAAAGCCAAAAGGAATGGGGCAGGTGGATAGATGGTGATGGGGAGAGGCGAATTTAAAGCGACTTTGATTAGTTCCACTAGATTTACTTCTGTCACTTCGAACCAATATATATCTATAATGATATTACAGCTTGTTGATTTGAAAAACACAATAACTCTAAATTTAAAGTACGTTTTAGATAATAAGAAGATTTTTTTTTTTTTTTTTAAAATAAAAAAAGGGAGAGGAGAGCTAAGGTGGAGATGAGAAAGTGGTATGTCTTTGGCCACGCACGCTCACCCGCCGATCAGCCAATCAAAGAAGTGGCAGTTGCGAAAGCGCGCGCATACAAGTGAGCCAGGCACATCCTTATTTTACACCTTTTTTTTTTGTTTTCCACTCGGTATTCAGTATCCGCATTGAGGCCTGAATAAATCTTTATGTCTTCTGTTCTAAGTAATTTTGCACCATTCTATTCCTTCACCAAAGCTGTCTCTGACTAAATAACCAAAAATTTCTTCTTTAACTGAGGGGAATAAGGAGGGGAAATACTTTGATGCTAGGAAAAGGATTGGCAATGAGAATATATAAAGGTCAAGATTATGGGCTGGTTAGTTTATTACCACGTACATAATAATGTACCGTTAGTCTACTTTCCTTACAAGACATACAAGTTCAAATTTTTGAAATCACGGAAGATAAAGGAAATATACCATAATCTGATGCTAAAATTACTCTTATAACCACAACCAATTAATTTGTGCGGTGAGATGATTGAGATGCCTCTACTCTTGATCGAAAGTCTCGGGTTCATATTTTGAAAATGAATTTTTTGATAGTTGAGAACTTTACCCCCTTATTTTTCGTGCGACATTACTCGGCGTGAATTTAGATTAGTCGGATTAATGGATTTCAAACGCGGAATATTATTTTAAAGAAAATCAAGAGATTCCCACCACTACTATCGAGCCCTCCACTCATCTTTTTCTATAATCAAGTCCTAATTCACTGTTTAGCTTTTCCTAAGCCAACAAGATCAGCTTCCACCAAAGTTTTGATAGGTAAAGCAAGGAAAATATATTGTTTAGACTCACATTCATGATTCTTCCTCATGTCATGGTCTTTTTCTTCTCTTGCAACTTTTTCTTACTAATTAAGTTGGGTGGAGGTCTCTTCTCATGTGTTTTCATGAGTGAGATTCCTTTTTAAAGTTAGTCATCTTTGTCAAAGAAAAAGAATTATTTTTCGTTGCTGTTGAATGGTTAATCACCACTCAGTAACAGTAGAAATACCAAGTAAATAAATAAGATCATTAATGTGGAAGTTTAAGGGTTTGAATCTCAAGAAATAACAAATTTTATAACCTTATTTCTTGTAGGACAAATTAAACTAATGCTGAATTTTAAGTTTTAGATAATGAATATAGGATTCAACTTGTGCATACTAACATTATAGAGAATTTTTACATACTTGTAAAATAGGTAAAAATAGCCTCTCTATTTTAATTTTCAAGTTACTTTTTGCTTTTTAAGGATGTTAATTACTACTTTTAAGGATCTGATAATATAAGAGTTTTGTATATTGTTTGTGTATCTATAAAAGTTGAAACAATGACTATGTGCAATCTCTTTTTTTTTTTTTTTTTGGGTATAATCATTTGATATTTGAAATTCACTGAATTTATTAAATTGAATTTGCGGATCCATTAAAAAGAAAATGCTCCTCACCAAAAAAAATTCTACACTAAGACTCAAACTTGAGATCTTTTATATGCCACCGCAATTGGGGACCATATTAAAGCAAATAAAAATCCACTTTTTCGCTAACTCCCCTCTCCACTTCTATCTCTCTATTCAATTCCTTGACCAAAATTTTCTCTAGCATGCATTGTTGGGAGAGTGTGGTGCAGGGACCCCAAAATTTTTGCAATTAGGAATCTAATTAGTCCCACGTGTTTTTTTGTTAGGTGGTCACCCTGATTAGGATCAGCGTTAATTAACTCTAAAGAAGTTATATGATCTTTAAAATTAGCCCCCAAGTTTTTCAAAAAAACATTTTAAATCAAAATAATAAAAATTAAAACAATAATTTAATAACTTATCTAAGCTTTCAAATCAGCCCCCTAGTTTTAAAAAATACAATTTGGTTCAAAGTGATAAAAATAAAATAAACCAAAATAAAAATCGAAATCTATATCTTTTACCTTAAGAAATACTTATAAAATTATATTCCCCTCTCTCAACTCATTTCCAAGGTTTTTTCCTTTCACATCTGAAATACTTCATTTACAACCATTGTTGAAACTTGAGCTTCAACTTGAGAAAATGAGTTTTCGAAAAAGTGGTTTATTTCAAGTGGCTGTTATTGGATTCTGTTGGGATCTTTTGAGAAGTCTAAATCTCAAATTTTAGGGAGTTTAAAGAAGATTTAAGGTGATTTTGGCTAAAAGTTCATATTTAAGCTTGAGAATAGGAAGCTTGAGTTTCAAACTTGAAAATGGGTTTTGCGAACGAGTGATTTATTTTAAGTGGGTATTATTGGGTTTTGTTGAGGATCTTTTGAGGAGTCTCAATCTCAAATTTGAGGGAGTTTGGAGAAGATTTAAGGTGGTTGGGTAAAATTTCAAATTTAAGATAGAGGTTAAAGATGAATATTCCCGATTTATAACTCTTATTATAGACAGGACAATGTTCATGTATAAACTATTTGAACTCTTATAATAGACATAAGGTATTGGTTTAGAAGCAAAACAAAAGAGCAACCTTTATGTATAAACTATTTGAACTCTTATAATAGACATAAGGTATTTGTTTAGAAGCAAAACAAAAGAGCAACGTTTATGTATAGACTATTTGAACACTTATTATAGACAGAAGACATTCGTTAAAAGCAAAGATAAAAGGGCAATGTTTATGTATAGACCAACTACAGAGATAGATGCACTGCTGATTTTGTGACGAATTCAGATTACAGGTGGTGCCTCCATGAATGTCTTGTACCACTTAGTCTGCTCATGTTTTTACCCCAAAGATGTCATTTACCCATCAAATTCTAGCAATACCTTTTGGCTTCTCAAGAATTGGGATTGATATTAGTTGAAACTAGTTAATAAAGTATTTTAGGACGGAAGAATGAGGTCCTCGAAAGAGCTATATAAAGTTCAATAAACGCTAATTTTTCTATAATTTACATATATTAATATTTATTTTAAAAGAAAAATTAATTATATTAAGTCATAAATTGATCAAAATGTCACCGAGAAGGAACCTGAGAGGGAAATACAACAACTATGCTACAATCCTGTTAGTTGATATCAACTATATATTTTATGAGAACGACCTCTTTTATTTGATTTTATAACTAATAATGTGAGCAAACTCATAGAAATGTGTTAAAGATAAGAAATTTTTTGTTTTTAGTTTGTCAAAAAGGAAGAAGAGAATGCAAGGAAATATTGAGTTAAATTCCACGAAGATAATGTAGGAGACATATGGCCTAGGTAGACTTTTCTTTTTGTATGTCAAAGATGATTGAGAGCTAATTATTGTACAATTTTCTTTCCCCCACACTCCCCGCCTTTTAAGCTTTTGATATGTACACAAATTGAGACGTGGACTGAAAAGAGTAGGGCCCAATTTTGATCAACATTATCGTAAGTTAATTGACAATGTAGTCTTTTGGATTTAATCCTTTAATTAACTATAACAAATTATTACTCTATTTAACTTAATCCTCTATGTATGACAGTATGAAAATGGCGGTCCATATTCTCCAGTTCCAACCTCTGATTGCGGAGAGAAGTCGGTTAACTGTTGGCCTAAAACAAGAAAGAGTGTAATTATTTGCTTTTTCGTGGCAGCCCAATCCATTGATAGTCAACTAGTCATTCACATATCCGTCCTTGTTTTATGTTTATTATTAGGGGAAATAACCCATATATATGGCTCACACACTTAATTTGCTGCTGATATACCCCACTGTATCATTGGTGTATAGAATATGTTCCATTAGCTATATATAAACTGCTTAACTTCTTTTGTAACTTTACATATACATGCTTATACACTATTATACTATACATATATACTACATATAAATTTTTTTATACACTATATATAATGTATAAATAATGTATATGCTTTGTATAAATATTTTATAACTATGTATAAACAATGTATTCCCCTGGGGAATAGAAAATTCGTCTCAAACACCACCATATCTCCATTCACCATTACTTCATTTATAGTTGTTATTGAAGCAAATCTAATAGAGCTGCTAGTTTGAGAAGGGATTCGTGGGTAAGAGTAAAATCACCATTGTCGACTTTTGAATCTCTTGGAAATATTTTAAATCTGAGATTTGTGTTAAGATTTTTACTGAGTGTTATTTAAAGCTGATAAAATTTGCTTGGCGGACCTAAGTCTGAAATTTGAAGCCGAAAGGAAAACGTTTTGGGTTAAAATCTGAAGAACATCATTACTGCTTTGTTAAGCTTCTTGTGAAATTTCAGACCTACAAATTTTGCTGCTTAGGATTAGTTGGGTGAATAAGTAATCTGAAGAAATAAAGTCAAGAGCTTCAATCGGAGCCTAAAAAGGCAAATGGGGCAGAGAGAGAGAGGGGTGAAGGGGAGAAAGAGAGTGAAGAGAGAGACATATAGAGGAGAGAAGAAAATTAGGTATTGGGCTAAAACTGGTACAAGGGAATTGGGTTACATTTGATTAACTAGATAGCCGAACAGGACGTTCAGATAATTATCTCTTATTATTAAGGGCAAGTTACATATTTAGTTGGTTAGTAAAAAATAATTGCATCTGCTAGCTAAATATATAAAAGATATACAATATTTTGTATAAAATATATATAGTATTCATTAATATATAGAAAATATATATTTGGTGGCTATTATTTTGGTGGGTAGTTATTTATGTCAATTTCTCTATTATTAACGCTATTAATACCTATATATCACCCACAGGCCACAAGCAATATTGGTATATTTTTATGGACGAAGTGTAGGGATACTCGATTTTGACGCTACCATTTATCATGTATTTGCTTTTTAATTTTTTTTGCATGTGTACCCCACTTCGGACAACTACAAACATACGACTTTTGAAGTTAGTCTCGACAAAATATAACTTCAGACATATATGGCTGAAATCCAGTAATTTTTGCGTAAATTCTGTCATTTTTGCTTGAATTTCAATCATATATATTTCGAAGTTTAGCCAAAGCGACGTGTAAGTCCAACTGGTTTTTGCTAAACTCCATGTAGAAATGCATGAAGACTACTCATATGTAACTTCATATATTTTATCTGAATTTTAATTTTATCAAGCCTAAATGCAGACACCGCATGTCTGAAGTGGGTATTCATACAAAATTTTTTAAAAGGTCAGAACAAGTCAAATGAAGGTGTCAAAACAGGTTTTCCGTGAAACTTTTACATATTTTTTGTCCAAAGAATATATTAGGCAATTGAACCCCGCAAATGACATTGTATAGCCTTTCTAACGAAAACCTACTAGATAATAGAAGATTCTTAAGGTTCCCCTTCTAGTTTAAAGCTTAAAATATATATATCTACCTTCAAAAATTAGCATAGCCATTTGAAACAAACATCAGGTTATTAGGTTTGAATTAGGTACAGGTCATAATCATTTGTAGTACGGGGGGCCTCAATTGGTCTTGTACTTGTCTTTTGAATATTATTAGGACAAAATCCAATACATAGTATAGGAAAAAGGTCCACACACTCATTATACTCTTATTTGGGTGAATTGCGACCATTTCAAGATTAGTCATGTTGAAGAGATATGTACCCAAAAGTTCCCATGACTCGAGTAGATATGTGATCACTTCCTTCGGTTGCTTCCCTTGCTACTAAAGGAAGTAAATTTGGAATTGAACAACATAAAGCTGTAGTTTGCCCAAGTCGTCAACCGAATACCGGCGGACTATACCTTATGACTTTAATTCTTTCATGTCAGTCAACCCGCGTTAGTCGCCCAAACAAGATAAGCTTCATAGAGTGTGTTTGGGACATGCAGCACTAGATAGGCAATCTTTCTTTAATATATTAGTACAAAGTATATCACTGAAAACCTAATTTTACTAAATATGATTGAATTTGTATTTAAAATTTTGGGTAAGTTTGTACATCTATTTGAGACTCATTGGAATGGTCGAGGCGGAAATTCGAGGACTCGAGGGTGTTTCAGTACATGTCGAATCTCTACAAAATTGAAAATTTTCTATTGTTGTCCGGTGCATTGCGATCGCGAGATCAGACATCGTAATTGCAAAGGATAATTGGAGGTTGATTGGTCAAGGGAATTTATACTTCGCAACCGTTAAAAGTCTGCTTATAGGCTGGAGCCAGGATTACCATAGTCCACTTCTATCTCCTACCCAGGGGCGAATTTACATGTTAATTTTGGGCACGTGAACCCATGCTTTCTTCATAAAACTAGTTGACCAACTGGTCAAAATGCCGCACTAATGCGAGGTCTCGGTCGTGATCGTGAACGGTCCGACGGTGTTGCGCTTCGCTTTCTCTTTTAGTTGATTTCCTTATTTTTGAGGATCTATCCCACTGTTGTACTCATATAATTTTCAGACGCTCCTTGACAATGTTATGAAATTTGTGGTGCATTATCAGACTTATGTTATTTATCTTCTTTCCATTTTTTGTTGATATTTTATTTATGCAATAGATGACTTGAATTTATCCTTTCTTTCTTGGTCAATGGTTTGGTAAGCTTGGGTTAGAGTCCTGTAAGTCAAGAAGCAGTGTCTGAGACTTATTTATCTGTTACACCTCGTGGTTTTGTACTTCAAGATTCGCCGTGCATTAGTGGTTCTAGTCTTGGATATGGGGGTTATCAAGGATAGATGAGATTAGACAAGTTCATCTCATAGTTATAAAGGGTTAAGTTCATGTTTAGCAGGTATTGGACGGATTAAAAGTTGAACAAATTGACGAGAAGTTGTTTCAGGGAAAAAGTGGGTTTTACGGCTGGATATACTGACCGTATAATTTTTACGGGTCGTATATCTGACTGACTTCCACCCTAAATTGATTCCAGAGAGGGGTGAATTACTGGTCAGGATTTACGGTCCAATTATACGGACCGTATAATTTTTACGGTCCGTAAAGTTGACCGTAAAATCGGGTCGGCCCAGAATTTTTTTTAAGTTATATATTCTACCTTTACTCATTTTATTTCATTTTCAACTCTTCCCAAATTCTTGAGAGCTCTAGAACTTTTTCCCAAAAATATTTAACAAAACCCTAGTGCAATCAAAGATCAAGAGGCAAAAATCAATAGATTCAAGTGTTGGGAGGTTCACTAGGGTTTGTAGAACCCAAGAATTTCTTTGGTGTTGAAGTTGGGGTTTCACTCAAGTGGAATAGCTGATCCAAAGCTTGCACTTGTGTGATTAAGGTAAGTTTTCACATCTATTTTCATGTTTTTAGGAATGCTTGGTTGTTGAACAACTTGATTGAGGGAAGAAAGTAAAAGAGGAAGTTCAAATGTGGGTTTGATGATGTTTTGAGTATAATCTTGTTATGAAGGGTAATAATGGTGATGAGGAATTGTTGTATATAAGTGTATGTTAAGTTGTGTTGAAACTGTTGCAATGTGTTGATTATGAAAAGGGGTTTTGGGCATTGAATGAAGTCTCTTGATTATGGTATTGATGATAATGTCACTGTTGATTGCGAACAGTTTTATGATATAGTGGAATCCAATAAAATAGGGAAAACGCTGCTCAAATTTTGTCAATTCGCTAATTATACTAGTTTGAACTTAAGACTATTTTCAAGACTTAACCTTAGTATGAATCCTCTTGGATGTATATTTTTCCAACTTAGAAGGAGAGCGTTAAGTGATTGAGGAGGTGTTAAGGTATGTTAAGGCCATCCTTTCTTTCACTTTGGCATGATTTTATGATATGAACCAACCAGCGAGTAAACGAGCTTCCACATTACTCTACTCTTAGAAGCACTAGGAGTACTTCAGTCTTTGATGTTCCTGTACCCCGTTTATGATTGTCCCTTCTGTTCATGGGTCTTGAGAGTTCTGATATTTTATGATGTTAGCTCAAAGGATGTCTATCGGACGTATTACGACCTTAAGACTATTTTCAAGACTTAACCTTAGTATGATTCCTCTTGGATGTAGATTTATCGAACTTGGAAGGAGAGCGTTAAGTGATTGAGAAGGTGTTAAGGTATGTTAAGGCCATCCTTTCTTTCACTTTGGCATGATTTTATGATATGAACCAACCAGCGAGTAAACGAGCTTCCACATTATTCTACTCTTAGAAACACTAGGAGTACTTCAGTCTTTGATGTTCCTGTACCCTGTTTATGATTGTCCCTTCTGTTCATGGGTCTTGAGAGTTCTTATAATTGATAATGTTAGCTCAAAGGATGTCTATCGGACGTATTACGACCTTATTTCACTCCGAGAGTTCTATGTATTCAGTTTATTCATGCATTGCATTTATATACATATGCATACTGACCTGCGACCAGAAGGCGTTACATACGCGTATATTATATGTATAAGGGGTATGAGGAAAAAAGGGATAAGCGTTATATACGCACTATCACTTTTGTCGGTGGTGGTGAACGATGATGATGATATTGATGATTTTGATAATGCCGCGAGAGGCCGACGGGATATGAGATGTGGATGGTACAATATTCCTCGTTACTATGCGAATGTTCCTCGGCACTATGACCTATGTATATATATATACATACATATATACGATTATCATTAAGAGAATGCCTATTATACGCCCACAGAGGCATTGTCAGTTATACAGATGCATTCAGGCAGTCAGTTTGGCTTTTGAGTTTCAGATTCAGATTCCGTTCATGATTCTTATGTATATGTTACTCTTATGCCTTGCATACTCAGTACATTATCCGTACTGACTCCCCTATTTCTCGGCTGCGTTCATGCTGCGGGTTCGGGTAACGGAACGGGCGGTCCGGCTCGGTAGGACTTTCGTCTAGCGGTGGTCGGTGCGCTCTTGATCCGGAGCTCCCGGTTCATTTGGTATGCTATTTTGAGATGTAGATATGCATATGGGTATGACGGGACCGTGTCCCTCTTTCTACAACTTTGTATTCGATGAGGGTACGTGAACGTTGTATGTATTTGACATATGTTTGTAGCCTTGTCGGCCTCTCTGTTAACACGTACGGCATATGTAGCGGCCTAGTCGGCTTGCCTTTGTTCTTATCAGCATATATATACAGATAGTACAGAGTTCATGATGTTATCCTTTCGTGAGTCAGTATATTTCAGATTGAGTTACTTATAGGCCACCTTGTTATTCAGTATTGTGTAGGTACGAGTATAGGGGTGCTTGGTCACTAGAGGTTAGGCACTCGTCATGACTCATCGGTTTGGGTCGTGATAGAAGTGGTATCAGAGCGGTTCCGTCCTAGGGTTGTCTACAGACTGTGTCTAATAGAGTCTTGTTTATGGGTGTTTTGTGCACCACACTTATAAACGAGGAGGTGCCGAGACATTTAGGATGTTGTCGTTCTTTCTCTCTTAGATCGTGCGATAGAGCCGTGTGTTAAGAGTTCGCCTAACGATTTGTTCGATTTCGAGATGCCTCGCAAAGCCACGGCGCCCCCGGAAGGGCAAAGGAGTGGCCGGTGAGGCCACTAGCGGCACTCAGGGCGGGGTGAGTTCCTGAGTGAGAGCCCATCTCAGACTTCGCATACCCCGCCTCCAGCACCTGCCCTAGTGCTTCCAGATCCTCAGCCAGATGCACCGGGCTAGGATATGCGGGATGCTATACATCGGTTGACCAGATTGGTAGCTGCCCCGGCTCAGCGTCAGGGAGTTGGTGTTGATCAGGTAGACCGAGCTGGTTGTGCGAGGGTTAAGACTTTTTCGGGTTAGATCCTCCAGAGTTTTCTGTGTTGAAGCAAAATATGGTCCCTCAGGACTTTATTGATAGTATGCAGAGGACTTTGAGGGTTATGTACGCTGATAAGGTCGAGTCAGTGAAGCTGGCTTCTTATAGGCTCCGTAATGTTGTAGTGCAGTGGTATCAGACATGGGAGCTGTCCACGGAGAGAATGCCCTTCAACCGTTTGGCAAGAGTTTTTGGATGCTTTTATTCGCCATTATTTACCGCCAGAGGTTCGGCGGGCTCGAGCAGACAAGTTTTTACATATCCAGCAGGGCAATATGAATGTTCAGGAGTACAGTGTATACTTTGATTCATTGGCTAGATATGCTCCAGCTATGGTGGTTGAGATGGAGGATCAAGTTCATCATTTCGTGGCTAGTCTAGGGCCACATTTGATTGACGAGTGCACGACAGCTGCGTTACAATCGAGCATGGATATTTCCCATATATAGGCATATGCGCAGAATCTAGAAGATTGTAAGCACCAGCGGAGGACAGAGCGTGAGTGTGACCGGGGCTATGGCAAGAGGGCTAGATCTTTAGACATGGTTAGTGAGTTCAGGGGAGGACAGAGGCAGCAGCATTCCCGGTATCCATTTCATTCAGCAGGGAGTGCACTTCCACGGTCCTCAGGTCAGATGTTTGATCGGCCTTCTTATTTTGGAGTGGGCCAGAGTTCTAGAGCATCAGGTTCTCAGTACAGACCAGAGTTAGGCCAGGTGAGACCACCTTTTCCACGGTGTGCCTAGTGTGGTAAGTTACACGCGGGACAGTGTTGTTTGGGATCAGATCTTTGTTATGCTTGTGGCCAGCCAGGTTATAGGATGCGACAGTGTCCGATGAGAGAGGGTGTGGGTATGGTTCAGCCTCCAGGGTCCGTAGCTGGTTCTTCTTCTTCAGTACGCCCTTCAGGGGAAGGTTCTCAAACACCAACAGGACGGGGTAGAGGAAAAAGTGGAGCATCTAGCTTGAGTGGACCTCAGCATCGCGTCTATGCATTAGCCGGTAGACAGATTGTGAGTCGTCTCTCGATGTTGTCACAAGTATATTATCAGTTTCCTCTTATGATGTATACGCACTGATTGATCCAGGCTCTACCTTATCATATGTTACACCATTTGTTACTGGCATGTTTGGGGTAGAGCCTGAATCGATCAAACCGTTTGAGGTGTCTACGCCAGTTGGTGATCCAGTTATAGCTAGGCGAGTATATCGAGGTTGTGTAGTGATAGATTATAACCGCCATACCCTAGCAGATTTGATTGAGTTAGACATGATTGATTTTGATGTTATTATGAGCATGGATTGGTTGGCTTCCTGTTATGCTAATGTTGATTGCAGAACAAAGATAGTTCGGTTCCAATTTCCCATTGAGCCAGTCCTAGAGTAGAAGGGTAATCTTTGCTTCACCGAGGGATAGGTTTATTTCCTACCTTAAGGTAAGAAAGATGATCAGGAAAGGTTATTTTTATCACCTAGTTCGGGTCCAGGATGTGCAAGCAGAGTCACTGACCCTTCAGTCTGTCTCTGTGGTCAATGAGTTTCCAGAAGTGTTCCCAGATGAGCTTCCAGGCATCCCACCAGAATGGGAGATTGATTTTACTAATGATCTATTGCCAGATACTCAGCCATATCTATTCCTCCTTATAGAATGACACCTGAAGAGTTGAAAGAATTGAAGGACCAGTTGAAGGATTTACTCGAGAAGGGCTTTATTAGGCCCAGTACATCGCCGTGGGGAGCGCCGGTATTATTTGTAAGAAAGAAGGATGGCTCTTTGCGAATGTGTATTGATTATAGGAAATTGAATAAGGTGACTATAAAGAATAAATATACACTTCCGAGGTTTGATGACTTATTTGATCAGCTACAAGGCGCCAAATATTTCTCGAAGATAGACTTGAGATTGGGATATCATCAGGTTCGAGTGAAGGAGGAAGACATTCCGAAAACGACATTCAGGACTAGATATGGGCACTATGAGTTCCGTGTCATGTCATTCGGGTTAACTAATGCTCCAGCTGTATTCATGGACTTGATGAATCGTGTTTTCAGACCTTTCTTAGATTTGTTTGTAATTGTGTTTATAGATGATATTTTGGTCTATTCACCGTAAGAGGCTGATCATGGGGAACACCTACGAGCAGTGCTTAGAGTTCTTCGAGATAGAGAGCTGTATGCGAAGTTTTCCAAGTGTGAGTTATGGTTGAACTCCGTGGCTTTTCTTGGTCACATTATTTCAGATGAAGGTGTTAAGGTAGATACTCAAAACTTGAAGCTATGAAGAATTGGTCAAGGCCCATGACACCAACAGAGATACGTAGTTTCTTGGGTCCGGCAGGATATTACAGGAGGTCCGTAAAGGGATTTTCTTCTCTTTCAGCCCTGTTGACCAAGCTAACTCAGAAATCAGCTAAGTTCCAATAGACGGATGCATGTGAGCGGAGTTTTCAAATATTGAAAAATAAGTTGACCTCAGCACCCGTTTTGACTCTCCTAGAGGGAACAAATGGCTATGTGATATATTGTGATGCTTCAAGTATTGGATTGGTTTGTGTATTAATGCAACACGGTAAAGTTGTTGCCTATGCTTCTAGATAGCTGAGGAAGCACGAGAAGAATTATCTAACCCATGATCTTGAGTTAGCTGCAGTAATCCATGCCTTGAAGATGTGAAGAACTACTTATATGGTGCCCATGTTGATATCTATACTGATCACAAGAGCCTCCAGTATATCTTTAAGCAGAAGGACTAGAATTTATGCCAGAGGCGATAGTTAGAGTTGTTGAAAGATTATGATATTGATATTCTGTACCATCTGGGGAAGGCTAATGTAGTAGCTGATGCTCTTAGCCTTAAATCCATGGGTAGCCTGTCATATGTGCAGCCAGAGAAAAGAGAGATAGTCCATGAAGTTCGTCAATTAGCTAGCCTTGGAGTTCAGCTGTTAGATTCAGGTGATGCAGGAACTACTGTTCAAGACATAACGGTATCATCTTTGGTAGCAGAGATAAAGGAACGTCAGTACGAAGATCCTGTTTTAGTCCATTATCGAGATACGGCTTCTCAGAAAGAAAAGGCACTCTTCGTGCTCACAGGAGATGGAGCACTCAGGTATCGAGGTAGATTATGCATTCCAATTGTTGCAGGCCTTCGCCGGCAAGTCATGGGGGAAACTCACTATTCTCGTTATTCTATTCACCCGGGCACACAAAAATGTATCATGATATCAAAGAAGTGTATTGGTGGGATGGTATGAAGAAAGATATAGCAGAGTTTGTCGCTCAGCGTCTAAATTGGCAGCAAGTCAAGATAGAGCACCAGAAGCCTGGAGGTTTATTGCAGGCTATGGAGATTCCAACATGGAAATGAAAGGTAATTAATATGGATTTCATTACAGGTTTGCCCCATACTTAGCGGAAGTATGATTCAATATGGGTCATAGTTGACAGGCTTACAAAGTCCGCTCATTTCTTACCTGTCAGAACTATTTATTCAGCTAAGGATTATACGAAGCTCTACCTTAGCGAGATTGTGCGACTTCATGGTGTTCCTACAGCCATTATCTCATATAGAGGGGCACAGTTGACAGCTAATTTCTGGAGATCTTTTCAGAATGGATTGGGGACTCAGGTGAGTCTTAGTACAACTTTTCATCCATGAGACCGATGGACAAGGCCGAGCGTACTTATCTGAGACACTTGAGGATATCTTTGAGCTTGCGTACTTGATTTTCAAGGTAGCTAAGATGATCATTTACCTCTTATTGAGTTTTCATATAATAACAGTTACCATTCCAGTATCCAGATGGCTCCTTATGAGGCTTTATATGGGCGGAGATGTAGATCACCTTTAGGATGGCTTGAGGTTGGAGAAAATCAGCTAGTTGGCCCAGAGTTGATACAGCAAGCAGTCGACAAAGTGAAGGTGATTCAAGAAAGGTTATTAGTAGCGCAGAGTCGACAGAAATCTCATGCAGATAATCGGCGATGCAAGTTAGAGTTTGAGGTAGGTGATTGGGTCTTCCTGAAAGTTTCACCTATGAAGGAAGTGATGAGATTTGGCAAGAAGGGTAAGTTGAGCCCTCGGTATATCGGGCCATATAAAATCATTCGTACAATGGGTAAGGTAGCATATGAATTAGAATTAGCTTCGGAGTTGGAGTCTGTACATCCGATCTTTCATGTATCTATGCTTCACAAGTGTATAGGCGATCCCTCAAAAATTGTATCGGTAGATAATATCCAGGTGACCGAGCAATTATCATATGAGGAGACCGCAGTGGCTATATTGGATAGAAAGGTTCGTCGATTGTGAACTAAAGACGTGGCTTCTGTTAAAGTACTCTGGAGAAATAATAATGTTGAGAAATGATTTTGGGAAGCTGAGGAAGATATGAAGCTCACGTATCCACACTTGTTTCCACTTCCAGAGGAGGTTCGGATAAAACCACCGTTACTCTCAGGTATGTAACGCCTTCTTTCTGATGATTTCTTGGTCGTGTGTGGCCATTATTGTTGTTTAGCAGTGTGAGGCATGGTGCATTACGGGTTGTTGTGACGGAGAATAGCAGTGGTATAGTTACAGGGGAAACTCTGGCAAAATTTCTGTAGAATCCCTAAGAGTCTAACATTCGAGGCCGAATGTTTCTGGGGGGGTGGGGGTGGGGGGTAGGGGGGAGAATGTTATACCTCGTGGTTTTGTACTTCGAGATTCACCATGCATTAGTGGTTCTAGTCTTGGATACGGGGGTTATCAAGGATAAATGAGATTGGAAAAGTTCATCTCATAGTTATAAAGGGTTAAGTTCTTGTTTAGCGGGTATTGGATGGATTAAAAGTTGAACAAATTGACGAGAAGATGTTTCGGGGAAAAGCGGGTTTTATGGCAAGATATACGGATCGTATAATTTTTACAGGCAGTATATCTGGCTGACTTCCACCGTAAATTGATTCCAGAGAGGGGTGAATCACTGGTCAGGATTTTCGGTCCAATAATATGGACCGTATAATTTTTACGGTTCGTAAAGTTGACCCTAAAATCGATTCGGCCCAGTTTTTTTTTTTAGTTATATATTCGACCCTTACTCATTTTATTTCATTTTCAACACTTCCCAAATTCTTAAGAGCTCTAGAACTTTTTCCCAAAAATATTTAACAAAACCCTAGTGAAATAAAAGATCAAGAGGCAAAAATCAAGAGATTCAAGTGTTGGAAGGCTCACTAGGGTTTGTAGAACCCAAGAATTTCTTTGGTGTTGAAGTTGGGGTTTTAGTCAAGTGGAATAGTTGATTCAAAGCTTGCTCTTGTGTGATTAAGGTAAGTTTTCATATCTATTTTCATGTTATTAGGAATGCATGATTGTTGAACAACTTGATTGAGGGAAGAAAGTAAAAAAGGAAGTTCAAATGTGGGTTTGATGATGTTTTGAGTATAATCTTATTATGAAGGATAATAATGGTGATGAGGAAGTGTTGTATATAAGTGTATGTTAAGTTGTGTTGAAACTGTTGCTATGTGTTGATTATGAAAAGGGGTTTTGGGCATTGAATGAAGTCTCTTGATTATGGTATTAATGATAATGTCATTGTTGATTCATGAACTGTTTTATGATATAGTGGAAGCCGATAAAATAGGGAAACGCTGCTCAAATTTCATCAATTCGCTAATGATACTAGTTTGATCTTAAGACTGTTTTCAAGACTTAACCTTAGTTTGATTCCTCTTGGATGTAGATTTTTCAAACTTGGAAGGAGAGAATTAAGTGATTGAGGGGGCGTTAAGGTATGTTAAGGCCATCCTTTCTTTCACTTTGGCATGATTTTATGATATGAACCAACCAGCGAGTAAACGAGCTTTCACATTACTCTACTCTTAGAAGCACTAGGAGTACTTCAGTCTTTGATGTTCCTGTACCCCATTTATGATTGTCCCTTCTGTTCATGGGTCTTGAGAGTTCTTATATTTGATGATGTTAGCTCAAAGGATGTCTATCGGAGGTATTACGACCTTATGCCACTCCGAGAGTTCTATGTATTCAGTTTATTCATGCATTGCATTTATATACATATGCATACTGACCCGTGACCAGAAGGCGTGTCATACGCGTATATTATATGTATAGGGGGTATGAGGGAAAAAGGGATAGGCGTTATATACGCACTACCACCTGATCAGCTGGTGCACAGTGATGATGATATTGATGATTTTGATAATGGCCGCATAGAGGCCGACGGGATATGAGATGTGGATCGGGCTGAATGTTCCTCAGCACTATGACCTATGTATATATATATATATATGCACATACATATATACATGATTATCATTAAGAGAATGCCTATTATACGCCCACAGAGGCATTGTCAGTTATACAGATGTATTCAGGCAGTCAGTTTGGCTTTTGAGTTTCAGATTCTGTTCATGATTCCTATGTATATGTTACTCTTATGCCTTGCATACTCGCACATTATCGTCGACTCACCCGCTCGGGGGCTGCGTTCATGCCCGTAGGTTTAGGTACACAGACAGGCGGTCCAGCTCAGTAGGACTTTCATCTAGCGGTGGTCAGTGCGCTCCACTTGCTCCGGAGCTGCATTTCACTTTGGTATGCTATTTTTGAGATGTAGATATGCATATGGGTATGACGGGGCCCTGTCCCGTCCTTTCTACAGCTTTGTATTCCAATAGAGGTCTGTAGACAGTTGTATGTATTTGACATATGATGTAGCCTTGTCGGCTCCTATTCTTTTGTGTACAACATATGTAGCGGCCTAGTCGGCTTGCACTGTTCTTTTCAGCATATATATATGTCACGACCTAACCAGTGGGCCATGACGGGCACCCGAAGCTAACCCTACCGGGGGCCTCTCATCATACTTCCACAACAATTTCTGGGTGAGCCGCATAGCCTGCTAACAATCTCTACGCATCCATAATGCCATTTCAATTGGGCTAAGGCACTTTTATATCAACATCAACAAACATGCCCATATACATATATACAAGCCGACGAGGCTAAAGACATCTAACTGTACATAACTGTCTACGAGCCTTTAAGAAGAGTATATAACATCATAAAGATGGGACAGGGCCCCGCCATGCCCATATATACACAAAAAAATAGTACCAATAGCCGCAGCTCCGAATCAAGTGGAGCTCCACTAAGCAGTCTCTTAATAAGCAGCTTAAAGATCAAGTCTATCTCCCTGTCCACCTGCGGGCATGATGCAGTGTCCACAAACAAAAAGACGTCAGTACGAACAATGTACTGAGTATGTAAGGCATAATCAATAACATAATAGAAGCATGAACGATAACACAAGATAGAAGTGTCATGGAATGATAGAGCCATTTATACCTCTAGCGACGTTCATCATATTCACTTACCCTTTTTCTAATGGGAACCTTCTATTACATACACTTGTATGTATATATATATATATATATATAGTAGTAGTATTATACCCGACTATAGAGGTTCGGTGCCCGACCATGACAAGGCTCGGTGTTATACATACCTGGCCCTAACAAGGCTCAGTGTTATACATACCTGGCCCTACCAAGGCTCAGTGTTATCCGTACCCCACTGCAGTGGTGCGCGCGCAATAGAACCTTTCTCTCGTTGATTCGATCAACCTCCAATCCTTATGGAACCTTATTGACACTTATATAACACTTCATTAACCATCAAAGATTCCCTATAGCTCCTCCTTAAGACATTACTAAATAAATATTAGCTCAATTATTGTGAAAACCTTTACAAACATGACCGCATTTCACTTTCTTTGACGAACTTAGTTCCACCGATTCATATGACTTCAAAATCTTGTGGTACGCTCTTAAAACTATCAATTAATCTCCTTAATCTCATAAGGATTTCAGGTTCACCTAAAACTCGCGTTAGTCCACTCACAATGCTACAATCTGAAATCTCAGAGGTGTAACATTCTTCCCCCCTTAGAAACATTCATCCTCGAATGTTAGACTTTTGGGGATTCTATAAAAATTTCGCCAGAGTTTCCCTTGTAATATGGCACTACCATCCTATCACAGCAACCCAAAATATATCGCCTCACAAGGCTACAACAACAACATCAACAACCATGGCCACACACAACCAAGAAAGTATCAAGGAAAGCATTACATACCTGAGGACAATGGCGTCACTGCTTGAGTCTCCTCTGGAGGTGGAAATAAATGTAGGTACCTGAACTTCATGTCTTTTTCCGCTTCCCATGTCATTTCCTCTCTATTATTATTTCTCCATAAGACTTTAACTGAAGCTACATCTTTAGTTCTGAGTCTCCGTACTTGCCTATCTAGAATGGCAATGGGAACTTCTTCGTAGGATAATTGCTTAGTGACCTGAACATCATCTACTAGTACAATTCTGGAAGGATCTCTAATGCACTTACGAAGCATCGATACATGAAAAATCAGATGGACTGACTCCAAATCCGAAAGTAGATCTAATTCATAAGCCACTCGGCCTACCTTGCGTACAATCTCATAAGGTCCAATATACCGAGGACTAAGCTTGCCCTTTTTCCCAAATCTCATGATTTTTATTGGCGACACCTTCAAAAATATTCAATCTTTCACTTGAAACTCTAAATCTCATCAACGGTTATCTGCATTGGATTTCTAACGACTCTGAGCTGTTAATAATCAATCCTGTATAAGCTTGACCTTTTTTATAGCTTGCTGGACCAAGTCTGGCCCTATCAATTTAGTCTCTCCTACTTCAAACCACCCAATTGGCGATCTGCACTTGTGCCCATATAAAGCCTCATATGGGGCCATTTGGATGCTAGAATGATAACTGTTGTGTTACATCCCGTATTTTCGTGCGTTGAGTTGCATCATAGGTTAGTCACATAAGCTCAAAGGACAGGATTATGTTTGAAGTTATAAGTGTTTATGTTATGTTCAACAAGTGATAAGCAAGTGCCGCGAAGGTTGGAGGTTAAACGAATCGGAAATAAAATAAAATAAGTTTTGCTAAGTTTGGGATGTTGAATAAGTTATACAGACTGTATGGAGTTTTGGACATATCCAAGTATGCAAATAAAGAGATCGGTGTATAAAAGTTTTAGGTCTCGAAATAATTTCCGCGGATGAACAGTGACTGCTACAGTAAGTCGGTGCTACAGTGACTTCGGAGCAGCTATATAAAGGGGCTTAACCCCTCATTTTCAGCCAAGAATCAGCCCAAAAACACTCCAAATATTCCAGAAAATTCCCCAACCTTCCACCACCAACTTTTAGCCCGAAACCAGGTATAATTTCCAAATTTCGATCCAGACAGCGTATAGTTGCGACTTCAAAACTGCGTATTGAGGCTTTGTGGCTTAAGTTCAAGGTGGAGGAGTAAATATATAGCATTATTATCGAGGGAAAGGTATGAATCTCTTTCTATTTGTGTTAATATTGGTTTATTTACGGAGAAGGAGCGAGAAATCGTTATAAAATGGTTATGTGATGGAAATATGGGACAAACACCATATGGAATGTTTATGAAGTATTTTGAAGTTGGAAATATTATGGTTAATGTTGGTATTGTTGGAATTGTTGTTGGTTGTTGAATTGAGAATTCGGGCTAGGCATATAAACAGTGGGAGATGTTCCGCCCGATTTTCTAATATAGAATAGTTTGATTTGAAACTTGGTACAAGTGTGCCATGAAGAGGCTAATGTTAATGTAAATCCTCTTAAATGTAGACTTGCACGCTCGGGCAAATAAGCGTAGCTAATAGGAGGCGGAACAGGTATGTAAAGCCTATCTTTTCTTTCTTTTGGCATGTCTTAGATGTAAGTATGATACGATACGAGCCTTGGGGTAACTCTATTCTTACGATCCGAGCATGTCTACGATTCTTATTCACTTCTTGATATACGCATTCTTAATATAGTCGAGCTATTGCCCTTGAGTCTTTTGTACGTTTGGATAGTAAATGATGCATAAAGAAATCCTATTCCTAAAAGGTTCTATGATGAAAATGTCCCTAACTTTCATATATGGTCTCGGATTGCTATGATATGTTCGTAGAGAATTCTATAATGAATAATGCCCGTAACTTTCATAGGCGGGCTCGGATTGGCTTGATACATGTTTATGATCCCTGAGACGTTATGTGACATATTTCGTAATGATATTTCAAGAGTCCTAAGTGTGACTATTATTCGGATACTCGAGCGTTGATTTGTCTACTTACCCATCGAGTCCTAAAAGATGATTTATGTGCATATGGTTTCTCACTACTCCGCTCGTGCATACTGTTGTTACATCTTTCACCGTGTCCCGGGCCGGGTATGTATTCGTGCACAGTTTCACTGCATTATTCACCGAGTCCCTCACTAGAGGGCCGGGTACGGTATATATATATGATGATGTGATGATGGCGCCGGCCGTACGGTGATGGGCCGAGTATGATGTAAACATGATGGAGACAAGTATCTCCTCCACCGAGTCCCTCGCTGTAGGGCCGGGACACGTTATTCACCGAGTCCCTCACTAGAGAGCCGGCACGGTATATATATATGATGACATGATGATATGATGACATGACGATATGATGATCTTATTTACCGAGTCCCTCACTAGAGGGCCGGGACACGTTATACATGCATATGTACAAAATGATTATTCACTTATGTTTCTAAGTCCCATAATGAATTGGATATGATATTGACATGCATGATTTATGCTTCAAAGGCAAGCCTTATGGTTTTCTGGTTATTGTACTAGTTTTCTGCACTCTTTATTTCAGTATGATCCTGTTTACCGTATTCCATGCTTTACATACTCAGTACATATTCCGTACTGACCCCCTTTCTTCGGGGGCTGCGTTTCATGCCACGCAGGTGTATACAGATGAGTAGAGGATATTAGCAGAAGATGTTCCAGCTGGATTGGCGAGCTCCATTTCCTTCCGGAGTGCTGCCGAGTCAGAGTATCTATGTTATGGTATCTTGAGTTATGTTAGAGACTTTGCGAGAGTCACGTATATAACACGTCGTCTTGTAAGCGGCTCTGTAAGCCGATGTATCATTATGCATTATGTTACAAACTTCATATGTTTACAGATTTTCCTTGATTTGAGAAAGACGAAAAGCATGTTTTTTTGAGAAGCTTACATTATGCACTCATTTCATGATTTAGGGCCCAGTGTGATTATGAGTGTCACGAGAATCAGCGGGTTCGCTCGGCCCTAAGTAAGGGTCGGGTGCCCATCATGCCCTATCGAAAGTTGGGGTGTGACATGTTGTTATAAGAAAATTCAATAAGCGGTAAGTGATCATCCCAACTACCTCCAAAATCCAATACACATGCCCGTAGCATATCCTCAAGAGTTTGGATGGTACGTTCAGCTTGCCCGTCAGTCTGTGGATGAAATGATGCGCTAAGACTCACTTGAGTCCCCAAACCTCTTGAAAAGATTTCCAAAAGTTGGTTGTAAACTATTTCCCTCTATCGAAAATAATAGATACTGGGACACCATGGAGTCGCACTATCTCTTCGGCATAAAGCTTTGCATAATCTTCTGCTGCAAATATAGTTCGGACAAGTAGAAAATGAGCTGACTTCGTAAGTCTATCCACAATTACCCATATAGAATCATATTTATGCCTAGAACGAGGTAGGCCTGCAATGAAATCCATATTAATCACATCCTATTTCCAAGTTGGAATTTTCATAGCTTGCAACAATTCACCGGGCTTTTGGTGTTCAATCTTCACTTGTTGACAGTTAGGACATTAGGCCACGAATTTCCCTATGTCTTTCTTCATTCCATTCCACCAATATATAGATTTGAGATTATGGTACATTTTCGTTCCTCCGGGATGAACAGAATAACGGGAACAATAGGCTTCTTTCAATATTTGATGGCGTAATCCTGCAACATCAGAAACACACAACCTGCCTCGACATCGGAGAACTCCATCTCCAAAAATTTCAAAGTATGACTTTTTCTTCTGAGAAAGTGTATTTCTGTAATGAACTAGTATAGGATCCTCATGTTGGCACTATTTCACTTCAACTACTAGCGATGAAACAACTGAATTTTGAATGGTAGCTCCCATATTGCCTGAGTCCACTACCCGAACTCCTAGGCTAGCTAATTGCTGGAGCTCACGAGCTAACTCTCTTTTCTCTGGTTGAACATCACATAAACTTCCCATAGATCTACGGCTAAGAGCATCAGCCACAACGTTCGCCTTCCCGAGATGATATAGAATGTTAACATCATAATCTTTCAATAACTCCAAACATCGCCTCTACCGTAAATTTAATTCTTTCTGCTTGAAAATATACTGAAGGCTCTTGTGATTCGTATAAATATCGACATGGACACCATACAAGTAATGTCTCCATATCTTCAATGCATGGATCACCGCAGCTAACTCAAGATCATGGGTTGGATAGTTTTTCTCATGTTTTCGTAATTGCCTTGAAGCATAAGCAATCACCTTACCATGCTGCATCAACACACATCCTAACCCAACGCCTGAAACATCACAATAGACAACATAGCCTTTCGATCCCTCTGGAAGTGTCAGGACTGGGGCAGAAGTTAATCTATTCTTCAACTCCCGGAAACTGTGCTCACAAGCATCCGTCCATTGAAATTTAGCTGCTTTCTGAGTTAGCTTAGTTAGTGGTGCAGAAATAGAAGAAAACCCCTCTACAAATCTTCTGTAATAACTTGCCAAACCTAGAAAACTGCGAATCTCCGTAGGTGTTGGAGGCCTTGGCCAAGTCTTCACAGCCTCAATCTTCTGGGTATCCACCCAAATACCATCGGCTGAAATAATATGCCCCAAAAAGGTCACTGAATTCAACCAAAACTCGCACTTTGAAAATTTTTCAAATAGCTTTTGAGTTTGGAGAACTCTAAGGACAGTATGTAAATGATCTGCATGTTCTGCCTCGGACCGAGAATATACCAGGATATCGTCAATGAATACAATAAAAAATAAATCTAAAACAGGCTTGAACACATTGTTCATCAAGTCCATGAATACCGTCGGTGCATTAGTTAGCTCAAATGACATTACCCGAAATTCGAAATGACCATATCCTGTTCTAAAGGCCGTCTTAGGAATATCTTCCTCCCTAACTCTCACCTGATGATACCCGAATCTCAAGTCTATCTTTCAAAACCGTTTGGCACCCTGCAATTGGTCAAATAAGTCATCAATCCTTGAGAGCGGATATTTGTTCTTGATCGTCACCTTATTCAGTTGTCTTTAGTCAATGCACATTCGCAAGGAGCTATCTTTCTTTCTTACAAACAACACGGATGCTCCCCACGGGGATGAACTAGGCCTTATGAAGCCCTTTTTAAGCAATTCCTTCAATTGTTCTTTTAACTCTTCAACTCTGCGGGGGCCATTTTATAAGGAGGAATAGTTATAGGCTTAGTATCCGGTAGCACATCGATAGCAAAATCAATCTCCCGCTCTGGAGGAAGGCCTGGGAGCTCATCCGGGAATACATCCGGAAACTCATCCACCACGGGGATAAATTGAAGAGTCGACGATTCGGCTTCTATATCTTGAAACCGGACTAAGTGGTAAATAAAACCTTTAGCAATCATCTTCCGTGCCTTGAGATAGGAAATAAACTTACCTCTCGGAGACGCTGCATTTCCTTTCCATTCTAAAATCGGTTCTCTCGAAAACTAAAAGCGAACCATTTTTGTTCTACAATCGACACTGGCATAGCATGAAGCCAACCAATCCATGCCTATGATAACATCAAAATCCACCATTTTCAACTCATGTAAATCAGCCATAATACAATGATTACAAATCACAACTACACAATTTCTATATACTCGGCTAGCTATTACCGATTCACCAACGGGTGTCGATACCTCAAAAAGTTTAATTGATTCCGGTTTCAACCCAAATCAACCAGCAATATATGGAGTAACATATGACAAGGTGGAGCCTGGATCAATCAAACCATACACATCATGAGAAAATACCAATAATATACATGTGACGATATCAGGGGAGGACTCAAGATCCTGTCGCCCAGCCAATGCATAAATACGATGCTGGGGACTGCTAGAACTGGGGGATCCTCCTCTACCTCTACCATGGCTGACTGGCATCTGTGAACCTTGCCCCAAAGGGCGTATGGATGATGAAGACTCGGCTGCTGACCCTGAAGGCTAGACCCTACCCCTACTACCAATCGAGGGGCAGTCACGCATGCTATAGCCTGGCCGACCGCATGTATAGCAAACATCTGAGCCTAATCGACACTGGCCCCAATGTGACTTCCCGCACTGAGAACATCGTGGCATGGGTGGCCTTGGCTGGCCTGAGTCACCTCTGTAATGAGAACCTGAAGCTCTAAAACTTTGAATCGGCCCGAAGTGAGTCGATCTATCAAATCTCTGGCCTGTAAACCGTGAAGGTGCACTAGTCATGGAATGGCCTGAATGCCTAGAAAACTGTTGTCTTTGCCCTCCTCTAAACTCATTAGTCGGACCTGAAGATCTAGACCTCTTATTATAACCTCTGTCAAGCTCACGCTTGCCTCTTTGCAGTTGTTGGCTTTCTTCTAAATTCTGGGCATGGGCTTGAATGCGAGAAATATCCATATTGTTCTGAAGAGATGCAGTCAAACACTTATCCATCAAATGTGGCCCTAAGCCACTCACAAATCAGTGCACTCGATCACCCATATCTGCTACTATGGCAGGAGCATACCTAGCCAAAGAATTAAAGCGGAGACTATACTCTAAGTCACTCATACTTTCTTGCCTAAGATTCAAGAACTTATCAGCTCTAGCCCGCCGAACCTCTGGGGGTAAGTAATGTTGAAGGAAAGCATCAACAAATTCTTGCCATACCGGGGGAAGTGCATTGACTCCCCTAGAAGACAACCAAACTGTATACCAATGAACTGTAATATCTCGCAATCTATATGATGCTAACTCTATCGATTCAACATCTGAAGCATGCATTAGCTGAAATGTCCTCAACATTCCCTCAATAAAGCTTTGAGGGTCCTCATCCGGCTTTGACTTGAAGAATTTCGGAGGGTTTAAGCTAATAAAGTCGCGGGCTCTAGCACTCACAGCCCTATCGCCATAACCCATACCCTGTCGATGGTCCTGCGCGGCAACCAATTGAGTCAACAGTTGAATGGCCTCTTTCATCTTTTGGCCCGAAACCTCTGGTGGAGGAGCTGGGGGTGCTGGAGCTGGGGCTGAGACTCCCTCATGCTCCTCAGAAATAGGCAACGAGTGAGAGGACTGAGGTTGAAACTCATTCTGGGACTCACCTTCCTCTATATCCGTTGGCGGTACTCTTTCAGCCCGCCTTTCTGCGACTGTCTTGCCCTTTTAGGTTGTCGTAGCTTTCCTCTTTACAAGCATTTCTGAAATACATAACACACGGTTAAAGGAAGAGAAATCCTTATATCATGTCTTTATCGCACAATCTTATGAAGAAAGAAGGTCATTCATTCCTACATGCCCGCAACCTCCTGTTTATAAGTGTGGCGCACAACACTCTCATAAATAAAACTCTACTGGACACGGCTCGTAGACACACCCTAGGACAGAACTGCTCTGATATCACTTTTGTCATGACCCAATCATAGGGTTTCTATTCTAATTCATGATGACCCTAAGTTACATGTATCATGATATACCATGGTTGTAGAAGTATGATGAGAGGTATATCAACATCAATAAACATGCCTAAATACATATATATAAGCTGACGAGACTAAAGACATCTAACTGTACATAACTGTCTACGAGCCTCTAAGAAGAGTATATAACATCATAAAAATGGGAAAGGGTCTCTCCATGCCTATATACACACAAAAGAATAGTACCAACAGTTGCAGCTCCGAATCAAGTGGAGCTCCTCTAAGCAGTCTCTGAATAAGTAGCCTAAGGATCAAGTATATCTCCCTGTCCACTTGCAGGCATGACGCAACATCCACAAATAAAAGAACGTCAGTACGAACAATGTACTGAGTATGTAAGGCATAATCAATAACATAATAGAAGCATGAACGACAACATAAGATAGAAGTGTCATGGAATGGTAGAGCCATTTATACCTCTAGCGACGTTCATCATATTAACTTACCCTTTTTCTAATGGGAACCTTCCATTACATACACTTATATATATATATATATATATATATATATATATATATATATATATATATATATATATATATATATATATATATATATATATATATATATATATATAGTATTATTCTAGAGGTCGGTTTCACATACCCGACCATGACAAGGCTCGGTACTATACATACAGCCTACCAAGGCTCGGTGCTATCCGTACCCAATCTGCAAAGGTGCGCGTGCCGTATATCATACCCGACCATATAAGTTCGGTGTTACTTCATAGCCATACATACGATATATATATATATATATATATATATATATATATATATATATATATATATATATATATATATATATCGTCAACATCATCACTTTCGTTATATCTTTCCTTAGAGGATCAACTATCACAGGATGGAACCAATGGTATCATGAGAATATCAAGAATTATGAGCTTTAGTGATTCTAGGAATGAAGTCCTCATGGAAGGCATTATGGAATTCACGTGAAGGTATACAATAATGGGATCATGCCTTAAGAAAGAAGGGTTAGCCTTACATACCTTTATGTCGTCTTAACTACTTAACGGTCACCGCCAAAGCTTGAGGAATCTACATTTAAAAGGATTCATACCAAGGTTAAGTCTTAAAGACACTCTTAAATTCAAACTAGAATAATTCATGAGTTAACAAAAATTGGACAGAATTTTCCCTATTTAATCGACTTCCATCATATCGCAAAACAACTCCCAAACAACTATAATAACACCCACGATATCATAATCAAGTAGTCATATTCCATTAAGTCTCAAAATTCATTCTCATATTCAACCTATATCAACAACTTTACACCAACCCCTTGCACAATTGCATACAACACTTCCTTGTCATTATTATCACCCTTCACAACAAGATTATACTCATAGCATTCTAAGAATCATATCTCAAGCTAATTTTCTACTCAAAATATCATTAGTTCTACATTTGAGCTTCATTTTCTACTTTCTTCCCTCACCCAATTTATTCAACAACCAAGCATTCTTAAAAATATGAAATAGACATGAAAACTAACCTTTTATCTCATAGGAATGAGCTTTGGATCAAGTTACCAACTTGTATGAAATTCCTAGCTTCAATACCAAAGAAATTCTTGAAGTCTACCAACCCTAGAGAGTCTCTCAACACATGGATACCTTGATTCTTGCTATTTGATCTTTGATTTCTCTTGAGTTTGAGTGGAATATGTTTGGGGGAAGGTTCTAGAGCTTTTAAGAGTTTGGGAGAAGTGGGAAATGAAAAATAGAAACAAGGGTCGTCCATATATAAAAAGAGAAAAAACTGATTATACGGCTATTTATACGGTCCGTATAAATGGATCGTATAATCCCACCATGGTTTTACCCCTCTCTGGAATGGTTATACGGACCATTTACATGGGCCGTATAACTTATACGGTCCGTATAAGTGGTCGTACAACCCAAAAATTTCTGAAACTTTCTCTCATCGATTCGATCAAACTCCAATCCTTTTGGAACCTTATTGGTACTTATATAACACTTAATTAACCATCTAAGAGGCCCTATAGCTCCTCCTCAAGCCATTACTAAATAAATATTAGCTCAATTATTGCGAAAACCTTTCCAAACATGACTCGCATTTCACTTTCTTTGACGAACTTAGTTCCACCGATTCATATGACTTCAAAATCTTGTGGTACGCTCTTAAAACTATCAATTAATATCCTTAATTTCATGAGATTCATTCTGCGAGTCCTTTCTTCCGCAGGCACAAGGATTTTTCCAACTCTAGATCGTACTAAATGATATCCTTTGAAGAGGATCATGTCATACATGAGAGTTGTTGAAACCCAATTTTGTCGTTCCTTTCTTCTAATTTATTTTATTTGAGCTTCTATTTCGCGTGCAAAGCTTTAATATTATCTGATTTTCTTTTACTACCATTTCAAATTAATATTATCTACAAATCTCCATTACTTCTGTTAATATTATTAGTATTATTATATGATTTGTACTTTTTATCATCATTCCATTAGAATTTTCACATTGGTTGTGCTTTTTTTTTTTTTTAAGTGTTTACGATATATAACAGAGATTATGTATTTAATCTAATTTATGTTCTTCTAGTATTTTCCTATTTGATTTAATTAAATTTTATATCTGTCTCAATATATTCTTTTAAAAAAATACCCAAGGCACGAATTAAGAAGCTCAAGTTAAATAGCTAGAAGAGGGAAAGTGTCTACTATTTTCAGCAAATCATCCAGCACAAAAGCTCCTCTAATTTTGAATTTTAAATCTACCGTATTCCACAAAATCCTCTGCCATATAACAAAATTATACTCCCTCCGTGTAACGACCCATTTGGTCATTATGTGCATTTTGACCAATTTACCCCCGTTAGAGTGATTTTAACCCGCGGGGATGGGCGACACAGTTCTCGAGGTCATTGGGCGAGTCTTGGTGAGATTTGAGGAATTTAGAACCTTAAAGTGAAAAATATTTGACCAATAGTTGACTTTTGGATAAACAGACCTTTTGGGAATTCTGTTGATTCCATGAGGTCAAGAGGGTCGATTATGACTTGGTGTTATGTTTGGTTCGGTTCCCGAGGCATTCAGAAGCATTTTGTACCCTTGGTTGGAAACTTGATTTTGACCGTTTAGGGATTGACCGAGTCAAGGTGACCTCCGTTGGGAATTCTGAGGCCAGGGTTGAGTTCATAGTACATTTTTACATGTGTCTGCATGTTTGGTTTGTAGCCGAGAGGTCTCCGATGGATTTCAGGATTTCGGGTGGAACTTGGTGAAAATCAGATTTTTTGGTTTTCTGATGTCCCACCTCTGCGGGTAAGAGTCCACCTCTGCGGGTGAGAGTCCGCCTCTGCGGGTCCGCCCATGCGGGACTTGTTCCACAAACCCGAGATATTGAGGTGTCAAGTGACTCCGCTGATGTGGGTCCTTTGTGCGCGTGGCCGTGAGCGTGTCCACATCTGCGGACAAGGTGTCCTGAGATGCGAAAATCGCTGAATCAATGACCTTATATTTCCCAATTTCAAACCATTCTTTCCATTCCCAAATTCTAAACCTAGAGAGTATTTGTGTGGGCAATTTGCAGAGCTTTGGGGTAAATTCTTCCTTGGGTAAGTTCCTACTTCTCTCTTTGTGATTTTCTTATGCTTAAGAATAGAATCCATGGTAGTTTAATGGGATAATTGGGGGAAATGGGTTCATGAACCCTAGGATGATGATTATAAATCTCTTTCAATCTGATTGGGTGTTATTGGTTAAATTTACTGATTTCTACCATCTAGTCATTGGGTAATTAGCTTCTAGGCTTGAATATTGCTTTATTTCAAGAATCAAATTCATGGAAATTAGGGTTCTTCTTTAATTTGGGGGTTTTCGATCTAATGATGGAATTGATGATAAGCTGAGGTTGATTATTGATTTGGAGGGATGGTATTGGACTCCCTAAGGAATGGTGAACCGTTTTTATCTTGAAATTCCTATTTTTGCTTTTGTAGGCCCAGTTTATTCTTTAAAAAGGGTTGTTTTTGATTTGAATAGTATTGTAGCAATGTGAGTATCGTTAGTCTTCATTTCTAATGTAGATTATGTTTTTTAATAGACTTCGATCATTCGGAAGCTCTTCGGAAGGGCAAGGCTCGCGTTGGATTGTTCGTGGCACCCGCTCTGCATTGAAGTAGGTTACAGTTTACCTCTCGGTTAGACTCCAATTAGTGAAGCATATGTAGGAGTTAGAAATTGACGGGGAAAGCATGCTAGGCCTTCGGGTATGAAGTTGGGATGGAATTCTGTCAGGTTGGTTGTTGTTGTATGTGGGCTTGTTGCCTTGTTATTATGATTGGACTTGTCGCCTTATTTGCTATGTTGTGATTTGCGTATGCATTCATCTCTCTATTGTTGTGTTACTTATCATTGGAAGGAGGAAGAATCATGAGATTAGGCTTGAATTATGATATGTGCTTATGATAAGACATGAATGAGATTATGATTACGATTTATTGTTGATTATGATATCTTGCAAGGCATACGTACTCATTTCATAAGTTGCATTGATATGAACTGTGACTTGATACTGATGATGATAAGTAAGACAAAGGAACATTCGAGGTCTTTGTCGGATTGTGTAAAAGAGAGATGAGTATCCATGATCCGAGGTTGTTACCGGAGCAGAATTTGATATACTCACTGCTCGAGGTTTCTTGCCAGGATGAGGGAGTATATAGACTTCGCCGGTCCCCCATGGGTCATGACTATTGAGACGTGGAGGTTTCCGTCCGTAGCATATGTGTATAGGTTTTGAGGTATTGGCCAGTGCATTACATATGCATTCACAGTTACATCCATTTTTCATTGTTGATTTGTCCATGGCATTGGTATTGACTTGATCTCATTGTTGATGTGTTTCGTGAACATGCTTGATTGCTTTCATGTCTACTTGTTGATTCTTTCTTCATATATGTGAACTAATTGTTGTCGGCCTATGATACCTACCAGTACATAGTGTTTGTACTGAAACTACATTGTTGTATTCTTTTTTTAGTGCAGAGTTTGCTACCGGATCCACATCAGCACCTAGCGAGTGATGCCCGAGGCTTCTAGTTCGAGTTTCTAGGGTGAGCGTAGTTCCAAATTCACAGCTCAAAAAACTCTTCTCTTATGATAGCTGTCCCTTGTTTCGAGACAGTATTTCAGACATTTATGTATTTTCCATATTCAGACTTATGTTAGATTTGTAGTAGCTCTTGTACAGTTACAAACTAGATCTCCTTGAGGTG
Source organism: Lycium ferocissimum (assembly GCF_029784015.1). Lineage (NCBI taxonomy): Eukaryota > Viridiplantae > Streptophyta > Magnoliopsida > Solanales > Solanaceae > Lycium > Lycium ferocissimum. The sequence goes on from NC_081344.1 coordinate 32,548,590, forward strand.
TTGTAGTAATTTTCGCACTTATAGATATATTTATATGATTTGAGACTGTTTAGTACTTATATTTTCTTCTGCACGATTATTTGAATTGTTGAGTAAGGGAAGGGTTCACCCACCAGGGGGGATTGTGTGGGTGCCCGCTCGACCCACGAGTGGGGTCGTGACACTCCGTCCCAATTTATTTGATATAGTTTGACTAGGCACGGAATTTAACAAAGAAATGAAGAATTTTGAAACTTAGTATTTCTAAATATTCCGCACTTTCAAGCGGTGTCCATGCAATCATAAATATTGTTGGTGACTAAATTAAAAGAAAGCATTACAAAAGAAACATCAATTCAATATAACAAAGCAATGTTTCCAACGACTTCAATTATACAGGTTTTTTAATGTATCAACTATACAACTTGATAACTTTCTTGTGTTTCGATATTCCAGCATATGATTTTAATTTGAGTATGTGCAATGTGGTTATGGTTGCAAGTTTTTCATGTTTAAAAAATTTTCTTATCTTTAAGAAACGATTGTCTTCTTTTTTGTTACATACATACTAAGAAGTTTCTGTCAAATGAAAGTAACATTTTGTAGAAATTGTACAAAAGTTCGATCAACATAAGTCTTCCTTATGATGGATAGCTGATCGTCGTCAATTTCATGGTATATATACATTTGCAAAAAAATAGTAGTTAATTATTAGGATAGAATACTAAATAATTATCGATGTACGTAGATCATAGTTACACGTGCATGTGTCTGATTCAAAATAATACGTTCCCCTTCATAACTGCATTTGACATAACAATAATAGATGTAATATAATACATATCAACTTAATAGGATAACCAGTAATAAAATCCATCTAAGAATGGTAAGAAAATACTATTTAAGATTTTCATTATTGTTAGAGAACTCATACACAAAAATAGGGAGCATTTCTTAACCAAAGATTACACATACTTAATACACTAGATGAATACTCACATAAAATAACAATGAATAAAAGAAAATTACCGATCAAAATTGCAACTTCAGAGTTATGCTTCTACTGTTTTTTTAGAAAAGTTCCTATATGTCATTTACCATTATTTTCTTGATTGACTCTGTATACGGTGAAATCTTACGTTACATGTGGCACGAGTTGCTATCGACACGTGGCAGATGAGAGCAGTCAAAGATACATTTCAGCTAGAACCCGAAGGAATTGATTCCATGCGAACCCGGAGCCAAGATTATGAAAAATTGCCATAGATCATTTATGAGTTCCAAGCGTTACATAGCTGGTCCGAATATGTAGCCAAACGTTATGCTTTTGTAATTAAGTAGCATTTATTGGTCATTATTATCCATTATGAGGCATGATCCACGGCTTAATGCTGATGATTATCACCTATAAAAGCAGTCTAACCTCAGTGTTAGAGGGCATCCAATTTAGCTTAACAATTTATATTCACGCTTAAAAGCAAATTACATTACTCTTGTCCATTTGTTGTATCGGACTCAAAGTGTTCTTTAAGGGGAAGTGTTCATCCGGAGTTATCCCCACTAAGAGATTCCTCCAAGTTCCTACGGCCCAGGCTTATTTTATTATATTCTTGGTTTATATTTGCTTGATTTCATCGCTAATTGCTATTATTTTATACTTTTCTATAACAAATCAACTCATGTATCCTTTAAACCACTAAAGAAATTCAATTGTACCTTTTTTGGGGTAAACAGTTTGACGCCCGCCGTGGGGCCAAGGATAATTGTGATATTGTTTTGTTGCTCTAATTACCTTACTAATCACTCGTAACTTTGTGAAATCAGGTAACAGGAAATTATGGAAAACACTAGAAATCAAGTCAATGATTTGTTGAACAACACAGTTGTTCAAGAGATTGACCCGGTTACAGGAGAAGTCCAGGCAAGAAATAATGAACCCATAGTTTCTCTTCAGGGATCCAAATACACCGGGAATGATTCAAACCCAAATGACGATGATGACGTTGAGGACAAAGTAAGGTCGCCGGGTCGGATCTAGCAAAAATCTTTGATATACTGGAAAAGCAGCAAAAGGCAATTGCTAACTTATAAAAGAAGAAAGGAGAAACCGGTGCACAGTTCGGTAAATACAGCGGTGGTTCAAGGTTAAGGAAGCAGCAATGGCTTCGACAACAATGGTTCCAGTGAAATGCGGCACCAAAAGTCATGCAGTACCTTAAGGCTCTATCCAGTCGATTGGAAAAGAATGAAAAGGAGTTGAATGGCCAGTTGGGCCGGAATGAGAAAGAGTTCAAGGAATTTAACTCACGGATAGATCAGATCCCGAGGGCACCACCGGTGTTGAAAGGGACAGATTTAAAAAGATATGTCCAGTTGTCGTTCCCACCAAGTGTGGCACCAAAGCTGATCCCTAAGAGGTTCAAGATGTCGGATCTGCTTGAATATGATGGAGCCACAGACCCTCAGGAACATGTGATGTCGTATACTTGCGTTGTGATGAAATTGAACCGGTTTATTGATAAAGTTTGGGGAAACATTCTCTAAAGGGGCAATGACATAGTATTCGTTACTTCATGAGCATTCTATTAACTCTTTTGAAATGCTTGCAAATGCTTTTATCAAGGCATATGCCGGAGCGAAAAAGGTGTCTGCAAAAAGGGCAAATATCTTTAAAATAGCCATAAGGACAAGGAACTGTTGCAGAAATTCGTGATAAGATTCCAAACGGAGTGCATGTTGTTGCCTTCAGTACCGGATGAATGAGCAGCAGAGGCTTTCGCCAAGAGTTTGAACTCGAAAAGCTCAAGTACTTCTTTGAAACTGAGGAAAACTTACTGGAATTCCCTGTGACAACGTGGGTGGATATTCACAATAGGTATGAATCAAAAATCTGGGTGGAAGCTGAGCAGTTGGGGCTACCGGCTGGGTCGATGGGTCGAAGTTGATACCATGACAATCCCAAGAGGTGTTGATTCTGAGCTAAGGTCTTTGAGGGACATGTATCAACCGTATGGCCCACCAGACAGGTCCCACTCGAGGTCGGAATGAGGTCGGGGTAATCAGTATGAAAAGCGTGCTTTGACAGACAGAGTGATTGGGGCCAAAGCACTAGGAATCTGCATACACAAATCAAAGCAGGTGTTTCGATAGCCAACAATGTCAAAAACCCAAGGCTGCATGAATATAATGTTAACATCGACGTGATCGGGTTGGTCGCAGCCCTTGGAAATATTAGGGATACAAGGTGGCCTAAGCCTATACGATCGGATCCTAGCGTAGGGATCCAAATCTGATTTATGATTACCACGAGACTCACAGACATTGGACAACTGATTATCATCACGTTTGGGATGAATGTGCACGGTTGTTGAAGAATTGTCACTTAAGGGAATTCTTGAGTGATCGGGCTAAAGAAAACTATGGCAAGAGCAGGGATTCAGGCAAGCAAGTGGAGCAGGATGAGCCTCATCATGTGATTAACATGATTGTGGTGGAACCGAGATAGCAGGGACACCCTTTGCAACGAAGAGGACTAAGGTGACAATAACTCGGGAGAAACGATCTCGGGATTTAATGCAGGAGGGAGTGGTAACATTCACTGCTAAAGATGCAAAGGGTTTCACTTTGCTACATAATGACGCATCGGTAATTTCTATTACCGTCGGTTATTTTTAAGTTAAACTTATTTTGATTGATCCAGGTAGCTCGGCCAACATCATTCGGTCTAAGGCCGTAGAGTTGTTGGCAATCTTTGGGCAAGCTAACGTTATCCTGAAGAGTTCTTAATGGATTCAACAATGTAAGTGAATTGACGAAGGGGGAAATTGTGTTGCCAGTTAATGCGGGTGGTATTGTCAAGAAAATAAGGTTCTATGACATAAACGGTGACATGAGATACAATGCTATCTTTGGAAGGACTTGGATTCATGATATGAAGGCGGTGCCTTCAACGCTGCACTTGCTACTGAAATTTCCAACACCAAAAGGAATCAGTCAGATCCGGGCTCGCCATCGAGGCACCTGCGGAACAAAAAGTGGAACCAGCAAAGGGAAAGGCGCCGGTTGTGGAAGAAAAGGAGAAATATAAACTAAAGGAGATTGGACCGGTAGGAATTAAGGCAGCAGAACCTTTAGTGATATTTATTTTTTCATTTTGTATCTTTTCTATTTTATTTTTGAATTTGAATTTTTACATCAGAATTGGATTCTGTTTGATTGTATTTGATTGTATTCACCCGACAGAATCTAAATAGCCGACAAGGAATTCCATTAATAACTGGTCGTTTTGATCCTTTGGAACAACTCGATGAATTTAGTAGATCGTTTTAGGAGGTCTAATGACTATAGATCAAACCCGAAGATTAATGATGAAAGGTTGATTTGTTTATCTGCAGTTGAAAAAATCAATATCGATTGGATCCATTAATATGCGTTTTTCTTTCATCTACTTAAACGATTGCCGTGAATAAACTTATAGGAATAATTGGATTTATCTTAGTTACAAGCAATAAATAATAATGAAGAAATGAAAATTATACAATTTTTTTGCATTTTTCATTTTTACATTTTTATAGGGCTATACAGACTCGAATAGTAGACCTTCTCGGTAAAACAGATCAAACTTATTATTATTAAAATGATATGAAATGTTTTAAAGACGCAACATGCATTTTTTTTTTTTTTTTTTTTTGCATTGGGCTCTTTCATTAACTGACATAAATATCAGTTAGTCAGCCCTTTTTTTTTTCTTGACAGAAAAAAAAATAGTTGTATATTTAGATTCCCCTATTCTATTCCCTAAGTTAAGTAATTCTCTTGAGCCACCCACCATATACATTTATACATTGCTTTGGGCCTGTTGGAATTAAGGCAGCAGACCCGGTCGTAAGCAAGGTAATGGGTCCGGAAAAAGAAGAGGTCGAAGAAGAAGATTCTCATGGGGTTTTGAGGTCAATCGTTGTGCCGGATGATTCGGATGCCACAAAGTCGACTATAGAGGAGCTCGAACAAGTTGTCCTATTCATGCATTGGCCTGAAAGGAAGGTATATCTGGGCACCGAATTGTCTCCGGGGCTCAGGCTTAAGCTAATTGATTTTCTTAAAGCTAATGTCGATTGCTTTGCATGGTCCCATTTAGACATGACTGGTATACCACCGGAGATTACAACTCACAAGTTGAGCTTAGACCTAAGGTTTACTTCGGTGAAGCAAAAAAGAAGACCAATCACAGAGCACAAGATCAAGTTTGTCAAAGAGGAGGTAATCAAATTATTAAGCATAGGATCTATTAGGGAGGTTGAATACTCCAAGTGGTTGGCAAACATAGTGGTAGTGCCTAAAAAAGGAAATAAGTTAAGAATGTGTATAGATTTTAAAATTTTAAATAAAGCCTGCACGAAGGATTCATTCCCTCTACCGCACATTGATCAGACGATTGATGCCACGGCTGGGCATGAAATGTTAAGTTTTCTCAATGCTTACTCCGAGTATAATCAAATCAGGATGAATCTAGAGGACCAAGAGAAAACTTCTTTTATCACTACATACAAGACTTATTGTTGCAATGTTATGCCTTTTGGATTAAAAAATGCTGGTGCAACTTACCAACGCCTAATAAATCACATGTTCGAAGAACAAGTAGGTAAAACTATGGAAGTATACATTGACGATATGTTGGTCAAGTCTCTAGATTCAGAGGACTATCTGAAGCATTTGCAGGAAACCTTTAAGATCCTCAAGAAGTACAACATGAAGTTGAATCCAGAAAAGTGCGCCTTCGGGGTTGGTTCCGGTAAGTTCCTTGGTTTCCTGGTGTCAAATAGAGGGATCAAAGTTAATCCGGACAAAATTAAAGCAATAGAGGATATCCCGGAGGTGCTGGAAGATGCAAAGGTCATGTGGAGATTAACCAGTAGGCTGGTGGTGTTGAGCCGGTTCATTTCCGGATCGTCCGAAAAAAGCCATAGGTTTTTCTCACTTCTAAAAAAGAAGAATGATTTCGAGTGGATTCTGGAGTGTCAACAAGCGCTAAGGGACTTGAAGACATACCTCTTAAGTCCTCTATTTCTGGAAAAATTGAAGGCGGATGACCAGATACTGTTATACTTGGTCGTGTCCGAGGTAGTGAAAGTGCAGTGCTTGTTCGGGAGGAAAAGGTACACAATTCCCTATGTATTATGTCAGTAAGTCATTAGCGAGTGTAGAGAGTAGGTATCCACACTTAGCAAAATTGGCTTTAGCACTAGTAACAGCGGCCAGAAAACTAAGGCCTTATTTTCAATGTCATCCCATTTGTGGAGTAACGGCTTACCCATTGTGGAACATATTGCATAAACCTAAACTTTCGGGGAGCTTAGCCAAATGGATTGTAGAGATTAGCGGGTACGACATAGAGTATAGGCCTTGAATGGCTATAAAATCCCATGTTTTGGCTGACTTCGTTGCTGATTTCAGCCCGGGGATGCTTCCCAAGGTAGAAAGAGTTTATAATTTCCTCCGAGTGATGCCTGGAATCTGGACCTTACTTATGGATGGAGCTACCAAGTGAAAGGGTCCGGATTGGGTATAGTGCTCAAGACTCCTTCCGAAGACATCATTAGGCAAGCTATTAAAACAGTGCAATTGACTAACAATGAAGCCGAGTATGAGGCGATGATTATAGGTTTGGAATTGGCTCGGAGTCTAGGAGATGAAATCATTAAAGCAACAAGTTATTCTCTCCTGGTTTTCAATCAAGTGAACGAGGTCTTTGATAGGAAAGATGAAAGAATGCAAAGGTACTTAGACAAAATACAACTATTATTGCGATGTTTCAAGGAAGGGATGTTAGAGCATGTGTCACGAGAACACAACGTGGAAGCCGATGATTTGGAAAATTTGGGGTCGTCAACTGATGCCAGAGGGATTAAATCTGATAAGGCAGTGCAGTTGCTGAATTCAGTATAAGATTCTACCCACGACAAAGTAAATTCCACGAGTTGACCTTGGTATTGGCGGAACAAATACATAGACTACTTGCATGATGAAAAGTTACCGGATGATGCAAAGGAATCCCAAGCTCTGCGAATGAAGGCTGCTCGGTACTGCTTTTATTGTCACGACCCGAACTACGGGCCGCGATGGGTATCCGGGGCTAACCACCAAACACCACTCGTCCCATTACCCATAACCTTTCATACATGATTATATACGCTCACTTTCATGGAAACATATCATTATTGGAAACTTAATTATTTTTATAAACGTAAACCTTTGGGCCATCAACATAACATATACACATATACACATATATATACATGGGGATCATACCATACTTCCCACACATGCGCATCTACGAGCCTCTACTAGAGTACTAAACATATGGACGGGACAGGACCCCGTCATGCCCAAAATATGAATATACAAATATGTACCAAAAGAATAATCAATAGCACCTCCGGATGATGGAGTGCTCACAAATCAGCTACTGGCTCCTAGGGATCAGCACCATCTCCCTGCCTACCTGTGGGCATGAACACAGCGTCTAAGGAAAGGACGTCAGTACGAACATTGTACTGAGTATGTAAGGCAGGAGTGAAACAAACATAATCTGGAAATCATAAGTCATGAGATGAGGGTATAACCTGTACACTCTTTACATATGAGCCAGTTTCATATACATACATCATACGTAAATACATCACATACATTATCATAGCATGCAAGCATCGTCACATCAATCATACATCATCACATCGTTACCCGCGTCCGGGTAACCATCATGCACCACAGTGGTGGTGACATGTCCGCCTCTTTCTCGGTGCGGTGGAATCATAGCGACCCCGCCGAGCGGTGACATGTCCGGCCAATTAGGCGCGGTGGAATCATATTATCACACATACCATGCAATTCATATACTTGTCATCATTAACATTCATTTCATGGACATATCGTGGCTTATCATAATTTTACCATAGTTTAGCATCCTTAGTTACATATACATATACATACATTAAGCTTAAGAGCGGCTATGTTTATGTCGGGGTGACGTAAGGTCGTAAACCCGGTCATGTTATGGAATGAGCATAAGCGTCATATCTCACCTTGGGAGGATTTACAATATAAAGGTGAGTGCATATAAGAAAGAATGCCAATGGATCGTGATCATCATTATTGATCTCGTAAGAACACCATATCGTGTTCTCTAGAGTCTTTATTACATTCATAGCGTATTTCTTATCCAGTCTCGCTACTCGTGAACTTAGACTTTTCATATCTAGGAACGTAGAAAATTCGTGAAGGAAGAGGAAAATCATGCATAAGATTCATGCCTTAGAAGGAAGGGTAATGCCTCACATACCTTTGTCGTTTAATTACTTTATAACTTGCTCGTCCTCCTTTACGTCCTCGCCTTTACCTTCAAGAGAATCCGTATCGTCGTTAGCTAGGCAATTATAAAACCATGCCTCTTGAGGCTAAAGAAAATTGGGTAGCGTTTCCTCTGTTTATACTACTTTCCGCCATATTCCATATCGACTTCCAACATTTATGACAATCATCACAATATCGCTAACAACAATCGTCATTCATTTCCATAATTCTTATCTCACAATTCTACTTCAATACTCCATATTCATGGCTAAGGTCCATCATCGAGTTTGTTCATTTATAATACTTATTCCATGCTCTAAATATCATTTATAACACCTTCACAATCTCAACATAACCATTTTCATGATTCACCTCAACTACTATTCAACAATGACATTATTCACCCATTTATAATCTATTTTCCATACTCTTTCATAATCTAAGTGTTTCATCTTAATAATACTTCAAAT
>NC_081344.1:32557487-32699802 GCF_029784015.1 Lycium ferocissimum
ACCAAAGTTTGCGATAGCTTTGTTTTCCAAATTGCAAAATGGTGATTATAATCTCGCTCTAAAGGCCTCCCGTTCACTATCAACTACAAAGAGTTCAAGATTAAGTCTTTAGACCTCGAGTCAAGAGCGTGATTCCTTTTGGACGCCGTTACGTAGCATTGAGCTTCAATCTCAAATCGAGGTGCTTGTTAGCTGGTTTAAAGTCTGATCGGGCTTTGGCCGAAGTTAAAAGCTTATTTTTCATCGTTATCCCGTTCGAGGTCCAGCTTTGCCTTTTCGTCTTTCTAACCTTTTCTTGCTCGACTTTTACGGCCAAAAGATTTTTGGTCACCGGGGATTCTTTCTATTCAAACTTTGAATCTCAAAAATTCAAGTTCCCGATCTTTATCACCAAGCTGAGCATTTAGCTTATCATTTTCCTCGAGGCAAAGTCGTAGACCTTGACCTATGAGAACTCCGGCCTGAGCATGTAACAAATATTTAAAAGATTTAAAGAAGTAAGCAAAAGAAACGTTACTTCGTACATAAGAGAGAAGCGAAAGCGTATTCAGTACGTGGATGCATGTACCTTCATTAAAAGGCACTTCTAAGAGACTCCACTCATTTTCTTCCTATCGACTCCGAGATAAGTGGTTCGTATAATTAGCAACACCAACGGACCTCGGGAGAAAGTTTGTATCCTCATGGACTATGGTAGAAGTCCTTACCCGATTTGGATCTATACTTCTGAGCCTGATAAACGCTGACTACTCCGTTCGAGAAGAAGCATGGCTTCTTAGTGGTCGTGTAGTCGATGGAAGAGAAGATAGCCTCATAGGAATGCTAGTTTGTGTAGGTCTCAAGGTTCAAATTATAACCGGGGACTTTTGGAAAAAGGGTGGCACCAACGTTGGCATCGTATTTCTGGTAAAAGATGCTCGAAGCTGGCTACGAGTCCAAAGACGATAATGGACCGCGGTGGTCGAGTTCTAGGTGGCAGCCCCTGACTCCAGTTCATTTGGACGAATAGGTCTTTATCTTTGGTTTCTTCATCATCTTCCACGATGACGGCATCATGAACGGGGAGGTTTGTTGGTTTGTTGCTCCTCCAACTTCTATTCTTGATGTTGACCCGAAGAGCTTTCCTCTAGAGTTCCTCTTTCTTTTGGAGAGGAAGGGTCACAGCTTGTTGTGGTAGCCCAGCTTGCTACCAACTTTGTGGTTGAAGAGCCGTAAGTTTGTTTTTGTTGTTACTTGAGCGATTCGGGCGAGCAAAGCCGCCGCATCAAGGAGATGATATCATGAAAACCCTGGGATGCAAAGTCCCTTCGTGCATTTATTGTATCGCGGTGTATTAGAAAGAGTAGGATTAATTCCTACGAAGGTAAGGAAAATGAGTAAATTTGTTTACCGTAGTTCTTAGCATTTCCACCGATTTCGGGAGATATCTTTCGTGGTTTAGAGTCATGGTTTAAAACATTCGTGGTAGTCACGGAACCCACCGGTGAAAATGCATATCAATCTCAAGAGTCCACTTGATAGCTATAAAAAAAGGAAGGTTAGAAAATGTTAAGCGAGAAATTGTATCGGTAAATACAAGTTAACACTTACGTAGATAAATTCCTTGCCTCCGAAAAGGGCATATCTTTGTCATCAGCTAATTTTAGCCGTAGGTCAAAGACAAATCTTTCCATCCATCCTCTCGTCATTATCTTCATCCAAGCTGATAATGAACGAAGATTTACCTTGCTTTGAGATGGTGATAATTCCACTCGGAAGAGTCTCGTAGCATAGAGTCAAAGAAAACCATTACAAGTAAAAGGAAACCCAAACATTTGTTGGCTAAATATCAGATACAAGCCACCACTCTCCACACGGATGGGCACACTTAAGCAAGGAAAACGTTACATCGCTTGTACATTTCAATTATTACCGGATTGATTGTCGGCACCAGACCAACTGTGAATGGGTATGTTAAAGGTCGTACGCTCACCAGACAGTATATGGAGGGACCTAGTTATCTACCGCTTCGAGACAAAGCAAGAAGAAATAAAGAAAATGCGATATTACCTTGGAAAACTCCTTGCTCAAGGGATTAAAAATCATGACCTACCACTGTAGGATTTCAAATCCACTAACCGAGCAACTTCCAATTATAACCTATTGCAAACTAGGAATTAACTCCCATAATCCCTCACCCTTACAATAGTTGCAACCCAGAACCAACCCTCATAGTCCCTCCACCTTTGTAACGCACCGATGCAAAGCACCTCCACTTAGCTAACTCTAGCCAAGGAAACTCAATACACCAGACTAACTCTAGCCTAGTGTACCACTCAAAGTTCTTATGAAGACACTCTTCCAACAAGCAACCTTTTGAGAATTCAACTAATACAACTAAGCTAACTCTCTAGCCAGTGTACCACTCAAGAGCTTGTAGAAGCAACCTTGAGAATTTAGATACCTACAAGCAAATTTCTTTTTGGGAAGAGTAGGTTTACAATTCAAACACGAAAGAACAAAAGACCTAACAATCCTAGGAACTCAACACATCGTCGTTGTAGAGAACATGTGTCCTTGGATCTGCATCGCCTTGTTCTTGTACACCCTTGGGAGAGTGGAGACTTGCACTTTGAGATCTACATTTTTGTGCAAGAGTAAGTCTTGTCCTTGGAATATGTTTCTTATATAAGAGAAGAGTTAAGATGAGAGTGACAGGATATATCAGGACACAATAACTCCACTGTTGCTCGCTCGTAATCTGCCACATATACACAGTGCGTGTCAAAGAATCAACTTATAGCTGTATGCTGACGTTTGTTTTTATAAGGACTTGATCATTTACCTAGTCTCTCCCTAAGTCTGAAATAACTAAGCACAAATATCCCCTCGCCCTTCCTTGTTAGTGCATCTGGTTCTTTATACATTTTTGTCAAATCAACAAAACAAAATAAGTTACGACACTACTATTAAAGTAAGTTACTTGTGACTACTATTAAAGTAAACTATCGTGGTATGTATACATGTTCGAGAAACCCATCCTCGCAATGAAACGTCGTTATTCTCACCGGGAATGATAATATGAGAAATAGATTCCTAGTGGCAATCCGTGTAGACAAATTTTAGATGCAAGGCAGATTGACAATGATAATTTTTTACCATTTCACCTACCACTTTGAGTAAGCATTTTCTTAACGGAGTAGTCATCGGTAAAGCAAAACGTGCTGAGAATGAACAGAAATGCATTTTCAATAACAGGATTAGAGTTTCTCCACCATCGACGCCTCACCGGCGATCGGAGGGGGGAGAGCAGATGAAGATGTTGGAATATCTAAAGCGGCGGAAGATGAAGGTCATGCACTTGACATTCTTTATTCTAGGTTGAAGAATAAAGAGAAAGAGCAAGGAATAAAGAATTTGCAGAAAGGGTTGAAGAGGATTTCAATGAGAGAGTTTTTTCTTGAGAAATCGAAGAGAGTAAAGATAGAATGAGAAGGCTTCCTTAACCTTTAACTGATGGTAACCTGATCTGAGGTCAATCTTGTAATAGCACTTGCATCCTGAAGTTAGTCAAATAAATCATCTATTTTGGAAAGTGGATACTTGTTCTTAATGGTGACTTTGTTTAATTGACGGTAGTCAATGCACATGCGTAAGGAACCATCCTTCTTTCGGACAAACAAAACTGGCACACCCCAAGGTGAGACACTTGGTCTAATAAATCCCTTGTTAAGAAGATCTTTCTACTGGGCTTTTAACTCTTTCAACTATGCTGGAGCCATTCTGTATGGCGGAATATATATCGGCTGAGTATCGGGAAGTAGATCAATTCCAAAGTCAATCTCCCTATCAAAAGGAACTCCAGGAAGATCTTCTAGGAAGACCTCTGGAAACTCATTAATGACTGGTACGGACTGGAGGGTTGGAGTCTAGGCATCTGTATCCCTGACTCGAACTAAGTGATAAATATACCCCTTAGATAGGAAATAAACCTACCTCTGGGTACTACTGAATTGCCCTTCCATTCTATAACTGGTTCGTTAGGAAACTCAAATCTCACTATTTTGGTTCTGCAACCTACTGTGGCATAACATGAAGATAACCAATCTATAACCAAGTCTACCATCTCCAACTCTGCTAAGTCGTCTTTGGTTCTGCGATTATAAACTAAAACTAGGCAACCTCCATAAATATGTCTAGCTATAACTGATTCCCCGATTAGGGTAGACACCCCAAAGGGTTCATGCAACTTTTCTGGTTCAATCCCAAATTTCTTAGCAACAAATGGGGTTACATAAAATAAGTGGATCCTGCGTCAATAAGGGCATAGACATCAAAAGTGAAAACTGTTAGTGTACCTGTGACAATATCAGCACATGCTTTTGTATCTTGACGAGCCGCTAAAGCATACAAGTTGTTCTGACCTCCGCCTGCATTACCAGACTTAGCTGCACCATGCCCTGGCTGGGCTTGAGAATTACGAGGGCCGAATTCTATAGACCGAGCCACATTACCTCTCGGTATCCTACCTCACTGATGGACAATCTCTCTGAAAATGAACCTTCTGGCCACACCCATAGCAAATATCCATACCCATGCGACACTTCAGTGGGTGTCTCTTACTATACTTTCTACAGACCAGATTAATATAAGTCTGTTGACCCACACTAGCCTGAGAGTAGGAACCTGCTGGCTTGAAACTCTATATATTTTGATCATTCCTGAACTTTAGGGCTGGGGCACTAGCTGTAGATGGAGTGGGTCCTGATGACCTGTTCTTAAAGAATTTTCTGCCTCCTCCTCCCCCATGACTGAAGTTACTTGTAGACTTAGCTCTTTTGTTGAATTCTCTATCATTTTCTTTCTAGAGTGCTTTTTCTTCCTTCATTCGGTCCTCATTACCCTGAACAAAAGCAACCCTCTAAGTGATGGTCATTTCTCTATTTTGAACAGCAATATTTGCATCACCATACAAGTCGGGTATAAGGCCTAACACAAACAGTCTAACTCTAGCCCTTATATCGGGAACCATGTGAGGAGCATACCTGGCCAACGAAACAAACTTGAGATAATATTCGTTGACACTTATGTTGTTCTTTATAAGTCTCTCAAATTCAAAAGCCTATGCCTCCCTGACCTCAAGTGGCTGAAAGTGGTCAATGAAAGCATCTGTAAACTCATCCCAAGATGTTGGAAGCGGATCTTCCTCACGGGACTGTTCCCACGTCTCATATCAAATATGAGCAACATCCTGCAATTGATACACTCCCAACTCTGTTGCTTCTGTTTCGGTAGCATGCATAACCCGAAACACTTTCTGGCGTCCATCAATAAAGTTCTGCGAATCCTCCTCCTTGTTAGACCTCGTGAACGCTGGGGGCTTTAGATTAAAGAATTCTTTAGTCCTTGAACTGTCTGATCCACCACTAGCACTAACGCTAGGGGCCCTTTCCTAGCGTTGGGCAATTAGCAACTATCTCAGTGAGCAACTGGATAGCTCCCCTGACATCCATGTGTGTAGCACTCGGCTGCAGAGTAACTATAGGACGGACATCCGCAGGACTTTCTATGGCTGGTGGTGCCATGGGGCACTGAACCCTATGCAAGCCCCTGAGTCTCGGTGTGAAATTCCTGAGTCTGAGAGTCCTCAACAGTAGCCCTTTGGCTAGTGGTCGATGTCCTCTTTGTGTAATTTCTTTTCCCAGGCATTGTCTGAAATACGTAATACACACGAGTTAGAAGGATTCCTGAAAGCATAATTCTAACTGCACGATCGAGGGTACGAAAATACTGGTTTAAGTCTGAAACATCTAAATAAATAGCTAACAAGGCTAATACATAAAAGACTACTAATATCTGACTGACTGAACAATATCTATGAAGCCTCTAAAGAATACTGAAAAATACTGTCTAAAACTGGAAAGACTGAAAGCAGGATAATGCCCCGGAGGAACTGGGGCTCACCAAGAAGCTAATACGAGTAGTCCTAGCTAGCTGGATCGTCAATCTGTATATCGTTGCCTACATCTCCAAGTAATAAAAATGGACATCAGCACATTTGAGTTGTACTGGTATGTAAAGAAACTGAAAGAAGAAATACAAGTACTGAAACTGAACTAAACAGGAAAGCAAGGATCTGAAGTACTCCCTATTCTGAATGAAGAATCACCTGTATAACTGTAAATATAAACTGTGGCCGAGGGCCCAAATGAATGTGCACAAAAAGTGTGGCCTCAAGCCTAAGCAATACATATGCATAAACTATGGCCTAGGGCACAAAAATATAGATACAGGTGTTCAACATTAAACAATTTACAAGACTGAGACTGGTTATAACTGATAGCATGATAATTGTTTCTGATTATGGAACTTAAGCCGATAACTAATTATACACTAACTGAGACTCATGTGATGTCAATACATAAGTCTATAATGATTACGTACTGAGTTCATGATATTCAAAGTGATCACCATGAACGAATTATGAAACTATAACCCTAAAAGACAAAGTTGTAGCTCTACAACTATTCAAGAAACTAGGCTAAAACCGTATTCGAGTCAAATTACTGATAAGCATGTAGAATGAGGCGTAGGGAGAATCACGAATGTTCCCTAATGTAGATAGTTGGCCTCACATACCTGTATACGCTCCAAACTTTGCAAGAAAGGTCTGAATTTTGAAAAGAATCCTAAAAGCCTAAGTCTTGACCCCTTATATGGGTTTTCTTGAAAACCCTAGGTTAAGAATAATGAATTCATGCTTAATGTTCATAAATACATGTTAGAATCCATTTGAAATAGGTTAGGATTGCTTACCTTAGTGTTCATGTGCATGGAGGAGGAAAGGGTCGTTCTAGGGTTCGAGGATTTAAAAATAAGAAAATAAAGTCGAGCTCGTATATTTATACCGTTCATCAAGGGACGAAGTATGGACGCCACGTCCCATACTTTGAAGTACGGGCCGCACCTTATGGCCCGTATCCGAAATGTCAAATTCAAATGAGTAGTTAATTTCCTCGTGAATACGGCACTGTGCACGTCCCGTACATCAAGTACGGCCGCACCTTATGGCCCGTACCTAGAATGTCAAATTTTAGTGAGTAACTATTTTTTCTGTCGACGAATAGGACAGGAGTACATCCCGTCCTTCCAAGTGCGTCCCGCACTTGGATCCCGCACTTGAAGTACGACCCGTACTTGACCTGAAATTTCCAGTTTCCAGCTCCAACACTTCTGTCTGATTTTCTAAGTCTAGAATCATGGTCAAAGCTTAGTTGAAGGTCTGAGGTGTTACAATATCTCCCCCTTGGGATCATTCGTCCTCGAATGATGGATTCTCGGTAAGTGAGGATCCGAGACATATGTACACTAACTGATATGAACACATGAAAATTGAACCGAAAGGGATACTAAACTGGTTAGCTTGCTAAACCAGATAGCTACCGAACTGACTGAATACTAGAAACAGGGAAACCATGAAAGGAAATATGAATGGGAAGATAAATTACCTTCAATGCTTTCTGCTGACTCTTTAAAGAGATGGGGATATCTGGACTTCATGTCCTATTCTGCTTCCCTCGTAGCCTCCTCAACTTTATGATTCCTCCAAAGGACTTTCACTGAAGCAACTTCTTTCGTTCTCAACTTGCGAACCTGACGATTAAGGATCTCCACTGGAACTTCTTCATAGGTCAAACTCTCATTGACTGTTATGCTATCAGTCGGGGCAACCAACGAGGGGTCTCCCACACACTTTCTCAACGTGAACACATGAAATACTGGATGCAAAGAAATTAGGTCTTGTGGCAACTCAAGCTCATAAACCACTTGACTAACCCTTCGTAGGATTCTGTGTCACGACCCAACCCCGTAGGCCGCGACTAGTGCCCGAACTGGGCACCCGTACACACCCATTAATCAGAAATAGCATACGAATAACTTATACAGTATACAAATAATATATACGTACGTAAAAGTGAAACGTCGCCCAAAGCTGTCACAAATGTATTTACAGATCATAATCACATCTTTCAATAGATGATATCACATATAAGTCGGTAAGGCTATCATAGTATAGGGGGGACATCCAAATCACAAATCACATGCACCAACCGAACAATGCTGATCACCCACAACCCACACATATATGTCTACGGACCTCTAAGAGTCATAACAAAATCATATGACGGGACGGGCCCCGCCGTACCCATGAATAGACATATAGTATATACATATGCATCGGAAGAATCGCACCAAAACATAGGCTCCCGAGAACAAGCGGAGCGCTCCAAGTCACCGAACATGAATCCTAAGTCGGTGGATCGTCCAAATAAGTATCCGTACCGCGCGGCATGAAACGCGACCCCGAAGAAGTGGGGGTGCGGAATATGTACCGAGTATGCAAAGCGTGAAAAATAATAAATAGGATCATAATCGAACAAGAGATACGAAAGTAAATACAATATCCAAAATACCAAAATGCTTACTCATTAAAACATAAATCATGCATGGGCTCTTAGAATATGGTCGCCCGCCCGTCGTTGGCGCCATAACACAAAGATCACACCGTAAGGTTTCATATCTCCATATCCCGTCACACAAGATAACACATCATAACGCCATAACACAAGATAACACCAAATATAATCGGAACCCGCCTCTAACGAGGAGCTCGGTGAATCGTAACACAAACATCACACCGAATATAACATAGTGCGCACGATATATAACCGGCCCGGGACTCGCGAAAGCGATAACAACCATATGCACGAGCGTAGTCGTGAGCAACTATATGCGCTTTAAAACATTTTCAAAGACTCGATAGAATAATCAAAGTGAACCATCATTTTAGAACCAAGGCGATAGTCAAATCAAGTTTCTTCCGAATGTCGTTCGAAGATATATCAACAGAACTTTAGGACTCATAGATACGTATCAAACCATAAGAAATAACTTATGGAAATTAGGGGCATAATCATCATTACAAACTCGATAGAGAACTAAATAATCGACGCTCGAGGGATAAGACGTTAGTCACGCTAAATTCTTTCAGATGCAACATTTAAAATCCAACTATACAGAAGACTTAAGAACCATAATTTGACCATATTAAGAACGTCAACATCAAGAAGTGAATAAGAATCGTATACGGGCTCGGATCTTAAGAATGGAGCTATCCCGAGACTCGTATCATAGTCTACTTACAATTAGGACATGCCAAAACAAAGAAAGGTTAGCTTTATATGCCTTGTCTGCTTCCTAAGCTAATCCGAATTTAAGTCTCGGCTTCCCAAATCTACAACAACATCATTAGATACCAAACATTAGCCATAGGCACTCCGAAATTCAATTCTAAATTTAGCACTTTATCTACGAAATTTGGGCAAAGCATTTCCCCAGAATTCAACAACCCCGAGAATTCAACTCGGCCAAATCTTCAACAACAATACCAATAACCACACTAACAACATCAACAATCAATTCAAAATGCATTCTAACGTCAATAACTCTTTTCTACATAATTCGACAACATTCTACAAACCCGAAACCTTCCAATTGCCATAGGGATAACAACAACACATTTCTTTCTTCCAAATTCATAAACTACACCAACAATCTACACATTAACAACATTAACCTCAATAATACAAGAAATTATGATAAAATCACATTACCTTCTCCAACAACCTACAAACGATTACAACTTCAATTTGAATCATTAAACCATCATTCTCATCATAGAATCCATACAACAACAACCAAAATTACTAAATAAAATTTAGTTCATTCCTTGTTACAAAACAGCCCATACTCACGGCTCAACATCAACATACAAAGTTTCATGAATTTCATCCATTTCTACACACTATTCCCTCCGTTCTAATCCGTTAAACTCGAATAAACTTGTTAACAATGAAAAGGAACCTTAATCTTACCTCAAGTGTGCAGCCACCACGTCCACCCTCTTCTTCTTGGTTGATTTTTAGCTCAAATTGAAGGCAACGCGACGTACGACACTTTTCTCTTCATGGGCTTCGGAATTCGGGGCGCGGATTTTGGTCAAAATTAGTTTTTCTCTCTAGGCTCTCCTCTCTCTTTTTCTCCAGAACAAGGGAGCGCTCCATGGAAGGACGGGATGTACTCCTGTCCTATTCGTCGACAGAAAAAATAGTTACTCACTAAAATTTGACATTCTAGGTACGAGCCCTAAGGTGCGGCCCGTACTTCAATGTACGGGACGTACCTGGTGCCCGTACTTCACCAGGAAAATTAACTACTCACTGGAATTTGACATTTCAGATACGGGCCATAAGGTGCGGCCCGTACTTCAAAGTATGGGACGTACTTGGCGTCCATACTTCATCGCAAAGGAACAAAGATAAATATGCAGACTCAGCTTTATTTTCTTATTTTTAAATCCATGAACCCTAGAACGACCTGCTCTCCTCCTCCATCACCAAGAACACTAAGGTAAGCAATCCTAACCTATTTCAAATGGATTCTAACATGTATTTATGAACATTAAGCATGAATTCATTATTCTTAACCTAGGGTTTTCAAGAAAACCCATATAAGGGGTCAAGACTTAGGCTTTTGGGATTCTTTTTAAAGTTCAGACCTTTCTTGCAAAGTTTGGAGCGTATATAGGTATGTGAGGCCAACTATCTACATTAGGGAACATTTGTGATTCTCCCTACGCCTCATTCTACATGCTTATCAGTAATTTGACTCAGAATACAGTTTAGCCCTAGTTTCTTGAATAGTTGTAGAACTGCTGTCTTCTAGGGTTATAGTTTCATAATTCGTTCATGGTGATCACTTTGAATATCATGAACTCAGTACGTAATCATTATAGACTTATGTATTGACATCACATGAGTCTCAGTTAGTGTATAATTAGTTATCGGCTTAAGTTCCATAATCAGAAATAGTTATCATGCTATCAGTTATGGCCAGTCTCAGTCTTGTAAATTGTTTAATGTTGAACACCTGTATCTATATTTTTGTGCCCTAGGCCATAGTTTATGCATATGTATTGCTTAGGCCTGAGGCCACAGTTTTTGTGCACATTCATTTGGGCCCGGGGTCACGCTTATATTTACGATTATACGGACAGTGATTCTTCATTCGGCATGTGGAGTACTTCAGATCCTTGCTTTCCTGTTTAGTTCAGTTTCAGTACTTGTATTTTTTCTTTTAGTTTCTTTACATACCAGTACAACTCAAATGTGCTGATGTCCATTTTTATTGCTTGGAGATGCAGGCAACGATATACAGATTGACGATCCAGCTAGCTAGGACTACTCGTATTAGCTTCTTGGTGAGCCCCAGTTCCTCCGGGGCATTATCCTGCTTTCAGTCTTTCCAGTTTTAGACAGTATTTTTCAGTATTCTTTAGAGGCTTCATAGATATTATTCAGTCAGTCAGATATTAGTAGTCTTTTATGTATTAGCCTTGTCAGCTATTTATTTAGATGTTTCAGACTTAAACCAGTATTTTCGCATTTAATATAATTCAGTCATAATTTTTAGTTGACCAGCATGCGTTAGTCTTAATTCCTTATTATTGTATGTTTTGATATCACATGTTGATTCAGCCAGCCTATGGGTTTGCTCGGTCACATATAGTTAGGCACCGAGTGTCGTGTTAATCCCAGGCCATGGTTTGGGTCGTGACACCTACATTTCTCGATACAGATTTACAGGACGTCGGATCAGCTTATTAGGACACTGTTCATATCAGCTTTTTAGTGAGCCCCATCTCATTTGGGGTTTAGTCAATAGTTATATTTCATGTTAGTTTTGTTGTTAAGGTATGCTGGGGGCCTTGTCCCCGATAAACGCTTAGCGATCGACTCATATCAGAGGTTTCATAGACTTGTCAGTTATGTCATGTTAGATGTTCAAAGTCATATAGCTAGTATTGGCTCGACATTTACGATATTTTCAGTTTATTTTCGCATTATGTTTAAGCAGTATTTTCATTAGTATTATGATAACTCATGTTACTCAGACTATCCGTGTTTTAAAGTAATATTCCGTATTCAGTTCATGCCCTATGTTGATTCAACAAGTCATGTGGTTCGTTCGGTCACATGCAGTCAGGCACCGAATGTAGTGTTACGCCAGGCCATGGTTCGGGGCGTGACAAAGCTTGCTATTAAAGCCTAGGTTCAAGTGTCTTTGGGGTTCTATGAAGCCGTGTCCAGTGGGGTCACTTTTATATGTGTGTGGTGCCTACACATATAAACAGTTGACCACCAAGACATCTAGGATTGTCTCACTTTTTTCATACCCTAGATCGTGCAGTTAGAATTATGCTTTTTAAAGAATCCTTCTAACTGTGTGTGTATTACGTATTTCGTACAATGCTGCGAAAAGAAAGTACACAAAGAGGACATCGACCACTAGCCAAAGGGCTACTGTTGAGGACTCTCAGACTGTGAAGTTCACACCGAGACTCAGGGGCTTGCATAGGGTTCGGCAGAGTTTCCTCTATATTTCTTACTATCTCAAAATCTGCACGCAGGAAATACCAACAGTGCCTCACAGGGCCAACTTATATATATGTACATATCATATCATATCACGCCCACACAGGCTCCCAATATCGATAATAGTACGAAAATGGTGAACATACCTCATATGCCCAACTCAAACTCGCATTTTCGTTACATTTTCTTGTTTACTTTCCTTTTCGTTTTCCACTTGTATCTCAATCGTACTTCAATATATCATCCGACATACATTTTTCATACCTTTTCTTACCTGCGTGCTCTGTAACTTCCAACATCATCAATCACTTTCTTTTGTCGATGTCATTCTTCTGCTGCAATCGAAGGTTAGTGCAAATAATCTCATTTCCTATGACTTGGCTCTATGGAACGATCTAAGATGTGAAAGAAGAGTAACCACCCTAGATGCCCCGTAGCCTCTTGTTTATAAATATGGCGCGCTTCACACCATAAACAGGACTCTACTGGACACGACTTTACGGAGACAACCCCTAGGACGAACAAGCCGATACCAATTTGTCACACCCTAATTTCCGATAGGGCATGATGGGTACCCGACCCTTACCTAGGGCCGAGCGAACCCGCTGACTCTCACAATACTCATAAACATACTGGGCCCGCAAAACATGACATAAGCACATAATAAAAAAAATTCAGAAGACAAACATGCCTTTCGTCTTTATCAAATCAAATAAAACTAGTACCGTATGAAATCTGCCAACATATGAAATTCGTAACATAATGCATAGTGATACATCGGCTTACATAGCCGCTTACAAAACTGACATATCATACACTCGACTCTGTCTGCAAAGTCTCTAACATATAACATGATGCCACAACATAAATACTCTGACTCGGCGAAAGACCCTAGGGAGGAAATGGAGCTCGCCAATCCGGTGGACATCTTCTACTCATCCGTATATACCGCGCGGTACGAAACGCGACCCCCGAAGAAAGGGGTCGGTGACGGGAATATGTGCGAGCATGTAAAGCATGGCATACGAGAAAACGAGGTCATAACCGAAGTAAGGAGTACGAAAGTGAGCATAATAACGAATATCAAAGGGCTTGCATACGAAACACAAATTGTACTTCGTAGAGTACAGAAGACAAATACAATAATCAGAATGCCAAAATACTTACTCCTGAAACACAAATCATGCATATCAATGGCATGTATCATAACCGGCCCATACTGGGACTGAGTGACATAAGCGAATAATCATCATATTTATACCGTAACACATCATAATATCATAACTTATCATATGAGATCACATTAACCGATGTGGGATTTGCCTAAACCGATGTGGGATTCGCCTAAACCAATGTGGGATTTGCCTAAACCAGTGTGGGATTTGCCTAAACCAATGTGAAATTTGCCTCATCATTGGGTTTGCCCCACCACTGGGTTTGCCCCACCATTGGGTTTGCCCCACCACCGGCCGATACCAACCGGTCATATTCCAGAATACATATACATAACATATAATGTGTCCCGGCCCTCTAGTGAGGGACTCGGTAAACAGAATCATCATATCATCGTATATCACATCATATCATCGTATATCATATCATATCATCGTATATCATATCATATTATCACATGCGTCCGTAATGGGACCCGGCGGACAGAACGTGGTCGCCACTCCATCTGGGCGCCACAACATATCATACTTCGAAATATTGTATACCTCCGAACACATCATACGCCGTATCACATCATATATCATATCACATCATACTTCGGAAAACACATCATACTTCGGATTATAGCATAGTGCGCACGATAACATACCAGCCCGGGACTCGGCGAAAGAGGTAATAACATAATGCACGAGCAGAATCGTGGGAAATCATATGCAATGCAAAACACTTACAAAGACCCAATAGGATAATCAAAACAAACTGTTAGTTCAAAACCGAGACGATAGTCAAATCAGGTTTTCTTCCGAATATCACTCGGGAACATACCAAACCGAACTTCAGAAACCATAGTCACGTATCAAAATCACATGCATAAAAATCCTCATTTCAGACTCAACGGATAAATAAGTAATCATACTCGGGGGTCGGAGAGATAGTCATATTAAATTCTTTCAAAAAGCCGTTAGAACTGTACAAAGGAAAGTCGCGGGACCCACGGACGAGCGTCAAACCAATCCGGGCCCGCCTATGAAAATTAAAGTCATTACTCGTCATAAAATTATTTGCGAAGATGTCAAAGCGATCCGAGCCCTTTTTTGAAAGTTACGGTCGTTCGTAGTTTTGGAATCGTTTAGTAACAAAACCCTTTTGAAAACAAAACTCTTATGCAAACTTAGAAATTTAGTCATACAAAAGACATAAGGATCACAATTCGACTACATTAAGAATACGAATATCAAGAAACAAATAAGAATCGTTTGCGAGCTTATCAAAGCAATCCGGTTCTGTCCATGAAAGTTACGGACATTTTTAGGCATAAGATCCTTTCGGAACAAACCGTTTACATAGCATTTCAAATCCAATCGTATCAAAGACATACGGTCCATAGCTTGACCACATTAAGGATGCCAACATCAAGAAGTAAATATGAATCATAAACATGCTCGGATTTTAAGAATAGAATTACCCCCAAGGCTCATAACATATTACAACTTACTTGCGTCTAGGACATGCCAAAAGGAAAGAAGGATAAGCTTCACATACCTCGTCCGCTTCCTAAGCTAATCCAAACTTAAGTCTCGGGCTCTCCAAGAGCTACAATAATGTCACTAACACCAAACATTAGTCATAAGCACCGAAGGATTCAATTCCAAGCCATCATTTTATCTACAGAAATTTGGGCAGCATCTCCCTATAAGTTCAACAACCCCGAGAATTCAACTCGGCCAATATTACTAACAACAATACCAACAACCATTCCAACAACATCAATAATGAATTCAAAACGCATTCTAACATTAGTAACTCTTTTCTATACAATTCGACGATATTCCATTTTCATTCAAATCAACCGCATACGATCAAACCAACATCAATATTCATACGTTCAAGTACTAATCCAAACCATTTAAACAAGATTCAAAAACACTTCGGACAAACCATAAAATATTCAAATCAGCCCATCCATTACACCAAACAATCCGAAACCCTCCAAGTTCAAGAAAACAATCAACAATACATTTCTTCCTTCCAAATTCATCAACTACACCAACAATCCACACTTTAACAACATCATCTTCATAAATACAAGAAATTACATTTAATTCACATTAGCCTTCAAAACAGCCCACACACAAGTGTAACCTCAGTTTGAACCATTAAACTTTCCTTTGCATCATTGAATCCACAACACAACAATCCAAAACACTAAATAAAGTTAAGTCTTCACTTCTACACTACACTACACATACACGGCCACAACACAACAATTACAACTTCAACTTGAATCATTCAATACCTTCATTCTCATTACATAATCCATGACAACAACAACCAAAATACTAAGTAGAATTAATTCTTCACCCCTACACCATACCACATGTACACGGCCAAGCATCAACATCCATGTTTTCATGAATTTCATTCATCTCTACATTTCACAACATGCACAAACCATTCTTAACATATAAAAAGAGGATTAAACTTACCCTTTTCCACTTTGTTCTTCAACTTGGCTAGGGTTGAGAATTGCATGAACAAGGGATTTGTTTGCTCCAACAACCACTTCATGTTGTTTAGGACCTTCCAATTAGTTGAAACATAGAAGGAAATAATTTTTGTGAGTGATTTTCCATGGCATAGGTTCGGCCAGCCCTTGGCCGAACACTCCCCCTCTTTTTTTCTTCAAGTTTCTCTAACTTTCTTGAGTTGGAAAAGATGATCAATATGTTGGCTAGTCATCCCTTCTATATATATATATAAAGAACCCCAACAAATATAAAGTGCACACATGTGCCACTCATAAATTTAACTAATCAAATTTGGCCAAATTTTGTGGGAGGGACCCACACCATACTACATATGCCACACGGCCATAGTGGCCATTTCATGAAAAAAATGATAACTTTGTTTCCACTTCTAGCCCCAAGTCTTCATGAAATATTTAACTTCTCATAATTCACTTTTAACCCCCAAATTTTCCTTATTCCAAATCTACCCTTAACACTTCATGCCAATGAAAAGATGAATATGCAACTTGTGCACTTTTAACAAAATCGGAAGAAAATATAACCTTGTCCTTAACTTATCATGATTAGCTCGGATTATCCCAAGGTGCAAAATACGGGATATAACACTAACAAGGAGGAGGATTCACAGAACTTTATTGATGGACTCCAGAAAGTGTTTCGGGTTATGCATGCTACCGAAACAGAAGCAACAGAGTTGGGAGTGTATCAATTGCAGGATGTTGCTCATATTTGATATGAGATGTGGGAACGGTCCCGCGAGGAAGATGCGCTTCCAACATCTTGGGATGAGTTTACAGATGCCTTCATTGACCACTTTCAGCCACTTGAGGTCAGGGAGGCATAGGCTTTTGAATTTGAGAGATTTATAAAGAACAACATAAGTGTCAACGAATATTATCTCAAGTTTGTTTCGTTGGCCAGGTATGCTCCTCACATGGTTCCCGATATGAGGGCTAGAGTTAGACTGTTGTGTTAGGCCTTATACCCGACTTGTATGGTGATGCAAATATTGCTGTTCAAAATAGAGAAATGACCATCACTAAGATGGTTGCTTTTGTTCAGGGTAATGAGGACCGAATGAAGGAAGAAGAAGCACTCTAGAAAGAAAAAGACAGAGAATTCAACAAAAGAGCTAAGTCTACAGGTAACTTCAGTCATGGGGGAGGTGGTGGCAGAAAATTCTTTAAGAACAGGTCATTAGGACCCACTCCATCTACAGCTAGTGCCCCAGCCCTAAAGTTCAAGAATGATCAAAAGAGATAGAGTTTCAGGCTCGCAGGTTCCTACTCTCAGGCTAGTGTGGGTCAACAGACTTATATTAATCTGGTCTGCAGCAAGTATAGTAAGAGACACCCAGCGAAGTGTCGCATGGGTATGGATATTTGCTATGGGTGTGGCCAGAAGGTTCATTTTCAGAGAGATTGTCCATCAGCGAGGCAGGATACCAGAGATAATGTGGTTCAGTCTATAAATTCAGCAGCTCCTCGTAATTCTCAAGCCCAGCCAGGGCATGGTGCAGCTAAGTCTGGTAATGCAGGCGGAGGTCAGAACAACTTGTATGCTTTAGCGGCTCGTAAAGATACAAAAGCATGTCCTGATTTTGTCACAGGTACACTAACAGTTTTCACTTTTGACGTCTATGCCCTTATTGACGCAGGATCCACTTTATTTTATGTAACCCCATTTGTTGCTAAGAAATTTAGGATTGAACCAGAAAAGTTGCATGAACCCTTTGAGGTGTCTACCCCAGTCGGGGAATCAGTTATAGCTAGACATATTTATAGAGGTTGCCTAGTTTTAGTTTACTATCACAGAACCAAAGCCGACTTAGCAGAATTGGAGATGGTAGACTTGGGTATGGATTGGTTATCTTCATGTTATGCCACAGTAGGTTGCAGAACCAAAATAGTGAGATTTGAGTTTCCTAACGAACAGCTTATAGAATGGAAGGGCAATTCAGTAGTACCCAGAGGTAGGTTTATTTCCTATCTAACAGCCAGAAAGATGATTTCCTTCTAAGGGGTATATTTATCACTTAGTTCGAGTCAGGGATACAGATGCCTAGACTCTAACCCTCCAGTCCGCACCAGTCATTAATGAGTTTCGCAGGTCTTCCTAGAAGATCTTTCCGGAGTTCCTTCTGATAGGGAGATTGACTTTGGAATTGATCTACTCCCCGATACTCAGCAGATATATATTCCGCCATACAGAATGGCTCCAGCATAGTTGAAAGAGTTAAAAGCCCAATAGAAAGATCTACTTAACAAGGGATTTATTAGACCAAGTGTCTCACCTTGGGGTGCGCCAGTTTTGTTTGTCCGAAAGAAGGATGGTTCCTTACGCATGTGCATTACCGTCAATTAAACAAAGTTACCATTAAGAACAAGTATCCACTTTCCAAAATAGATGATTTATTTGACCAACTTCAGGATGCCAGTGCTATTACAAGATTGACCTCAGATTAGGTTACTATCAATCAAAGGTTAAGGAAGTTGATATTTCTAAGACCGCTTTTAGAACCCGTTGTGGTCATTTCGAATTTCTTGTCATGTCGTTTGGGTTAACAAATGCACCAGTAGCTTTCATGGACCTTATGAATAGGGTCTTCAAGCCGTATCTTGATTTATTTGTCATTGTATTTATTGATGATATTTTGGTGTATTCCCATAGTGAGACTGATCATGTAGAACATCTCAAAATAGTGTTTCAGACATTTCAGGATCGTAAGCTTTATGCTAAATTTTCAAAGTGTGAATTTTGATTCTCAGAAGGTAGATGCTGTAAAGAATTGGCCCGGACCCACCTCAGCATGCGATATAAGAAGTTTCTCGGGTCTGGAGGGTTATTATAGACATTTTGTGGAGGGATTCTCCTGTATTTCAGCTCCGTTGACTAAGTTGACACAGAAAAAGATTAAGTTTTAGTGGTCAGATGCATGTGATCAAAGCTTTGAAGAGTTGAAAAAGGGGTTGACTTTTGCTCCAATTTTGTCGCTGCCAGAGGGAACCGAAGGGTTCGTAGTTTATTGTGATGCTTCAAAAATTGGTCTCGGATGTGTCTTAATGCAGCATGGTAAGGTTATAGATTATGCATCTTGTCAGCTTAAGGCTTATGAAAAGAATTACCCAACTCATGATCTAGAGTTGGCAGCCGTGGTGTTTTCACTTAAGATATGGCATCATTATTTATATAGAGCGCATGTTGATATCTTCACCGATCATAAAACTCAGCATTATATATTCAAGCAAAGAGAGCTAAGTCTTAGAAAGAGAAGATAGCTCGAATTGCTTAAGGATTATGATGTAGATATTCTCTATTAGCCGGGGAAGACGAATATTGTAGCTGATGCTCTTAGTCGGCGTTCCATGGGAAGTTTAGCTCACGTAGGGATAGATAAGAGAGTTATGATAAAGGAAGTTTACCGCTTAGCTTATCTAGGAGTTCGACTCTTGGACTCTTAAGATGGTGGCGTTGTTGTTCAGAACAGAGCTCATTCCTCCTTAATGGTTGAAGTTCAAGAGAAACAGTTTAGTGATCCTTACTTGTTACAACTGAAAGATGGGATTCATAAGCATAAGAAGATAGAGCAAAGGGGAGATAATGGTACTTTGAGGTACCGAGGCAAATTATGTGTCCCAGATGTTGATGAACTTAGAGAGTGAATTATTGTAGAAGCTCACAATTACAAATATTCCATTCATCCCGGTTCCATGAAGATGTATTATGACCTTAAAGAAATTTATTGGTGGAACGATATGAAAAAGAATTTAGTGGATTTTGTGGCTAAGTGTCCGAATTGTCGGCGGTGTGCAAGGCGAGCACCGTAGGCTCACAGTGGGTTGGCTCAAGAGTATTGATATTCCTATTTGGAAATGGGAGATGATAAATATGGACTCATCCGTAGACATGACTCGATTTGGGTGATTATGGACCGACTTACTAAGTTAGGCACTTTTTGCGATCCAGAGCACGGCTCGTGAGAAAATTATGCCAAGTTGTATATTCATAAAATTGCATGGGACCTAGTGTCCATCATTTCATATCGTGGTGCTTAGTTCACAATAAACTTTTGGAAATCCTTTCAGAAAGGATCGGGTACCAAGGTAAACCTCGGCACATCTTTTCATTCGCAGACAGATGACCAGGCAGAGCGTACTATT
The DNA here is from genome assembly GCF_029784015.1 of Lycium ferocissimum. Taxonomy (NCBI): domain Eukaryota; kingdom Viridiplantae; phylum Streptophyta; class Magnoliopsida; order Solanales; family Solanaceae; genus Lycium; species Lycium ferocissimum. The sequence goes on from NC_081344.1 coordinate 32,577,822, forward strand.
CAGACTCTTGAGGATATGTTGAGAGCATATGTCCTAGATTTCAAAGGTAATTGGGATGACCACTTACCTCTCATTGAATTTGCTTATAATAACAGTTTTCATTCTAGCATCAAGATGGCACCATTTGAAGCTTTGTATGGGATAAGGTGTAGATCACCTATTAGCTGGTTTGAAGATGGTGAAGCAGAGTTGTTGGGACCAGATTTATTCTATCAAGCTATGGAGAAAGCTAAGTTGATTTAGGAGCGATTGAGGACGACTCGAAGTAGTTAGCCAAGTCCTTTTCGGATGTGCGGCGCGCAGACTTAGAGTTCCAAGTTGATGACTGGGTATTCTTAAATGTTTCACCTATGAAAGGTGTGATGAGATTTGTTAAGAAAGGAAAGCTTCCCAGATATATTGGACCATACAGAATCGTGTGAAGGGTTGGTCAAGTGGCTTATGAGCTTGAGCTGGCACAAGAATTAGTTGTTGCTTATCTAGTGTTCCATGTATCCATGCTGAGGAAGTGTGTGAGAGACCCGTCGTTGGTTGTTCCTGCTGATACTATAATGGTTAAGGATGGCCTGACTTATCAGGAGATCCCTATGGCAATTCTTGATCGTCAAGTTCGCAAGTTGATAACTAAGGAAGTAGCCTCAGTAAAGGCCTTATGGAGAAGTCAGAAAGTCGAAGAGGCTACATGAGAATCCAAAGAAGACATGAAATCCAGATATCCTCACTTGTTTGAAGAGCAAACAAATAAAGTTCAAGGTAAATAATACCTTCAGTATTCATGTCATGTCCCTTATGTATTCATGCCTTACATTTCAAGTTCATGTTCATGTTTTTTCTATTCATGTCTCATGTTTCAGAGTTCACGTTTTTACGAAACCATGTCATGTCAGTCCAATTCCCATGATACATGTCGTGTTTCTTTATGTTTACGTATTCAAGCCATGTATAGTGGCATTCTTACCCATGACCCATCATTCGAGGACGAATGATCCCAAGGGGGGGATATTGTAATACCACGTGCATTCAGGCTAAGATTTGACTCATAAGATGGGAGTATAATGAACCCAATATGAGTAATGTAGAAAGGGTGTTTGAAACCCAATCAAGCCATAAGAAGATTCCTTGGGAAAATTAAAGCCGGAACCATAATGAAAGGTGTAAGAAGTGTTTTGAAATACCTTTCCATCTATATAAGGATCAGTTCAATCAGAGCTATGTATAAAAAGTTATGCACGTTTTACTATAGAGCTATCAGTGGTGCTCGTCAACGGGCATGCAACGCGTGCAGACTGACGTCCCAAGGCCATATCTCACACAGATGGGTAGCGAATCGAGGTCCATTGTGTGTGCGTGCCTGTGCTAGGCACGCAAAACGTCTACTTGATGTGTGATCCCTGCAACCTTTTTAAGTGCGTTTTCCTGATTTTTCATTCCATTCTTCACTTCTTCAAACCCTAGCATGAATTTTCTCTCTTCTCCTCATCCTCATACATCAAGGTAAGTCCCTCCCATGCATTCCCAAGTGAATTTTAATGATTATACATGAAGTCTAAGCCAAATCCTATGTTAATAACCTAGGATTTTTAAGAAAACCCATCTCAAGGTTCAAGATTCAAGAGTTTGGAATTCTTTTTCGAAGATTCAGACTTTTCTCAAGTATTTGGAGCGATTAAGGTATGTAGGATTTCTATCCATGTGTGTGAACATCATTGTTCTTCCCCACGCCATGTTCTTCCATGATTATACGAAATTTCACCAAAACTAGGGTTCTAGACATGTTTATGATAACCCTAAGCTCATGTACCATGATATACCACGTTTCTATTGATAATTCGTTATTGTATTCTTGATATTTCATTTTGGTTATTCAAAATCTGTCCGTAATCCATGAAAACTCAAAATGGGCTTGGGACATGTACAGATTGCTTACACGAGTACGGAAAGCTTATTTTTTTATTTATTTGGTCCAAATACCGAAGACCTTTTTTTGTAGACCCGTCGTGTGTAATGCAGCATAGATTTGGCGAGATTTGATGGCCGGCTCTGCTTGCCCTGAAAATCCACCGGTCCTTAACAAATGGGCTAGGGACATATACGGATTGCTTAAACGAGCACGGCGAAGCATATTTTTTTCTTTATTTGTTCCAAATACCGAAGACCCTTTTTGGAGACCCGTCGTGTGTATAACCTCATAGATTTAGCGAGATTTGATGACCGGCTCTGTTTGCCCTGAAAATCTACCGGTCCTTACCAAACGAGCTTGGGACATATACGGATTGGTCGTACGAATACGGCGTAGCTTATTTTTTCATTCATTTGATCCGAACACCGAGGACCCTCGTTGGGAGAGCCGTCGTGTGTATTAGCTCATAGATTTGGCGAGATCTTATGACCGGCTCTGTTTACCCTAAAAATCTACCGGTCCTTACCAAATGGGCTAGGGACATATACGGATTGCTTACACAAGCACGGCGAAGCATATTATTTTATTTATTTGGTCCAAATACCGAAGACCCTTGTTTGTAGACCCGTCGTGTGTATTGCCGCATAGATTTGACGAGATTTGATGACCGCTACGCACCCGAAAATCCACCGGTCCTTAACAAAATGGGTCGGGGACATATAAGGATTGCTTACACGAGCACGGCAAAGCACCTTCTTTTCTTTATTTGGTCCAAATATCGAAGACCCTTTTTGGAGAACCGTCGTGCGTATAACCTCATAGATTTAGCGAGATTTGATGACCGGCTCTGTTTGCCCTGAAAATCCACCGATCCTTACCAAACGAGCTAGGGACATATACGGAATGGTCATACGAATACGGCGTAGCTTATTTTTTCATTCATTTGGTCCGAACACCAAGGACCCTCGTTGGGAGAGCCGTCGTGTGTATTAACTCATAGATATGGCGAGATTTGATGAACGTGCCTCTATTCGCCCTGAAAATCCACCAGTCCTTACCAAATGGGCTGAGGACATATACGGATTGCTTACACGAGCACGGCGTAGCTTATTTTTTTATTTTTTTATTTATTTTGTCCAAACACCAAGGACTCTTGTTTGGAGACTCGTTGTGTGTGTTAGCTCATAGATTTGGCGAGATTTGAAGACCGGCTCTGTTTGCCCTGAAAATCCACCGGACCTTACCAAATGGGCTGGAGACATATACGGATTGCTTACCTGAGCACGATGAAGCTTATTTTTTATTTATTTGGTCCAAATACCGAAGACCCTTGTTTGGAGACCGGCCATGTGTAGAACCTCATAGATTTAGCGAGATTTGATGAACGGCTCTGTTTGCCCTAAAAATCCATCGGACCTTACCAAATGGGCTGGGGACATATACGGATTGCTTACATGAGCACGACGAAGCTTATTTTTTCATTTATTTGGTCCAAATACCGAAGACCCTTGTTTGGAGACCCGTCGTGTGTATAACCTCATAGATTTAACGAGTTTTGATGACCGGCTCTGTTTGCCCTGAAAATCAACTGGTCCTTACAAAATGGGCAAGGGACATATACAAATTGGTCGTATGAGTATCTCGTAGCTTATTTTTTCATTAATTTGGTCCAAACACCAAGGACCCTTGTTGGGAGAGTCGTCGTGTATATTAGCTCGTAGATTTGGCGAGATCTGATGACCAACTCTGTTTGCCCTGAAAACCATCGGTCCTTGCCAAATGGGTTTGGGACATGTATAGATTGCTTACACGAGTACGGAAATCTTATTTTTTTATTTATTTGGTCCAAATACCAAAGACCCTTGTTTGTAGACCCGTCGTGTGTATTGCCGCATAGATTTGGTGAGATTTGATGGCCGGTTCTGCTTGCCCTTAAAATCCACCGGTCCTTAACAAATGGGCTGGGAACATATACGGATTGCTTAAACGAGCACGACGAAGCATATCTTATTCTTTATTTGTTCCAAATACCAAAGACCCTTTTTGGAGACCCGTCGTGTGTATTACCTCATATATTTAGCGAGATTTGATAGCCGGCTTTGTTTGCCCTGAAAATCCACCGGTCCTTACCAAACGGGCTTGGGACATATACAGATTATTCGTACGAATACGGCGTAGCTTATTTTTTCATTCATTTGGTTTGAACACCGAGGACCCTCGTTGGGAGAGCCGTCGTGTGTATTAGCTCGTAGATTTGGCGAGATTTGATGACCGGCTCTGTTTACCTTAAAAATCCACCGGTCCTTACCAAATGGGTTGGGGACATATACGAATTGCTTACACAAGCACGGCGAAGCTTATTATTTTATTTATTTGGTCCAAATACCGAAGACCCTTGTTTGTAGACCCGTCGTGTGTATTGCCGCATAGATTTGACGAGATTTGATGACCGGCTCTGCTTGCCCTGAAAATCCACCGGTCCTTAACAAATGGGCTGGGGACATATACGGATTGCTTAAACAAGCACGGTGAAGCATATTTTTTTCTTTATTTGCTCCAAATACCGAAGACCCTTTTTGGAGACCCGTCGTGTGTATAACCTCATAGATTTAGCGAGATTTGATGACCGGCTCTGTTTGCCCTGAAAATCCATCGGTCCATACCAAACGGTCTTGGGACATATACAGATTGGTAGTACGAATACGGCGTAGCTTATTTTTTCATTCATTTGGTCCGAACACCGAGGACCCTCGTTGGAAGAGCCGTCGTGTGTATTAGCTCGTAGATTTGGCGAGATCTGATGACCGGCTCTGTTTACCCTGAAAATCCACCGGTCCTTACCAAATGTGCTGGGGACATGTACGGATTTCGTACACGAGTACGACAAAGCTTATTTTTTATTTATTTGGTCTAAATATCGGGGATCCTTATTTGTAGACTCGTCATGTGTATTACCTCATAGATATGGCGAGATTTGATAACCGGCTCGGTTTGCCCTAAAATTCCACTGGTCTTTACCAAATGGGCTGGGGACATATACGGATTGCGTACACGAGCCCGGCGAAGCCTTTTATTTATTTATTTGGTCCAAATACCAAGGACTCTCGTTTGGAGACCCGTCGTGTGTATTAGCTCATAGAATTTGCGAGATTTGATGATCGGCTCTGTTTGGTCTGAAAATTCACCGGTCCTTAACAAATGTGCTGGGGACATGTACTGATTGCTTACACGAGTACGGTGAAGCTTATTTTTTTATTTATTTGGTCCAAATATCGAGGACCCTTATTTGTGGACTTGTCGTATGTATTACCTCATAGATTTGGTGAGATTTGATAACTAGCTCGGTTTTCCCTAAAATTTCACCGGTCTTTACCAAATGGGCTGGGGACATATACGGATTGCGTACACGAGCCCAGCGAAGCTTATTTTTTTATTTATTTGGTCCAAACACTAGGGACCCTCGTTTGGAGACCCGTCGTGTGTATTAGCTCATAGAATTTGCGAGATTTGATGACCGGCTCTGTTTGCCCTGAAAATTCACCGGTCCTTACCAAATGGGCTGGGGACATATACAGATTAATTACACGAGTACGGCGGAGCTTATTTTTTTATTTATTTTGTCCAAATACCGAAGACCCTTATTTGTAGACCCGTCGTGTGTATTAGCTCATAGATTTGGCTAGATCTGATGACCGGCTCTGTTTGCCCTTAAAATCCATCGGTCATTACCAAACTGGCCGGGGACATATAAGGATTGGTCGTAGGGGAACGACGTAGCTTATTTTTTCATTTATTTGGTCCAAACACCAAGGACCCTCGTTTGGAAATCCGTCGTGTGTATTAGGTCATAGATTTGGCGAGATCTGATGACCGGCTCTGTTTGCCCTAAAAATCCACAGGTCCTTACCAAATGGGCTTGGGACATGTACAGATTGCTTACACGAGTACGGAAAGCTATTTTTTATTTATTTGGTCCAAATACCGAAGACCTTTGTTTGTAGACCCGTCGCGTGCATTGCCGCATAGATTTGGCGAGATTTGATGGCCGGCTCTGCTTGCCCTGAAAATCCACCGGTCCTTAACAAATGGCCTGGGGACATATACGGATTGCTTAAACGAGCACGGCGAAGCATATTTTTTTCTTTATTTGTTCCAAATACCGAAGACCCTTTTTGGAGACCCGTCGTGTGTATAACCTCATAGATTTAGCGAGATTTGATGACCGGCTCTGTTTTCCCTGAAAATCCATCGGTCCATACCAAACGGTCTTGGGACATATACAGATTGGTAGTACGAATACGTAGCTTATTTTTTCATTCATTTGGTCCGAACACCGAGGACCCTCGTTGGAAGAGCCGTCGTGTGTATTAGCTCGTAGATTTGGCGAGATCTGATGACCGGCTCTGTTTACCCTGAAAATCCACCGGTCCTTACCAAATGGGCTGGGGACATATACGGATTGCTTACACAAGCACGGAGAAGCATATTATTTTTTATTTATTTGGTCCAAATACCGAAGACCCTTGTTTGTAGACCCGTCGTGTGTATTGCCGCATAGATTTGACGAGATTTGATGACCGGCTCTGCTTGCCCTGAAAATCCACCGGTCCTTAACAAATGGGCTGGGACATATACGGATTGCTTACACGAGCACAGCAAAGCATATTTTTTTCTTTATTTGGTCCAAATACCGAAGACCCTTTTTGGAGACCCGTCGTGCGTATAACCTCATAGATTCAGCGAGATTTGATGATCGGCTCTGTTTGCCCCGAAAATTCATGGATCCTTACCAAACGAGCTTGGGACATATACGGATTGGTCGTACGAATACGGCGTAGCTTATTTTTTCATTCATTTGGTCCGAACACCGAGGACCCTCGTTGGGAGAGCCGTCGTGTGTATTAACTCATAGATGTGGCGAGATTCGATGAACAGCTCTGTTTGCCCTGAAAATCCACCAGTCCTTACCAAATGGGCTGAGGACATATACGGATTGCTTGCATGAGCACGGCGTAGCTTATTTTTTTATTTATTTTGTCCAAACACCAAGGACATACCGGTTTGCAAGCATTATCGGAAAAGACTCGTGCCAACTTGAAAAAGAGGACAGAACCAAACTATCCAGTAGTTGGAATGTTAGCCATCTGAAGCGATATTACTGTTAAGGTATGTTTCTTTCCCTTTTAGTTCATTATTTGCTTTGCACTAACACATTTTGCAGGAGAAAGGAGGACTTATTTTAGTGAAGAAAAGAAGAAAAGCATTTGAAGACCGTTCATAATATACTAAAAACATGTGCTGCACTCTTTTTTCCTTAGACCCGTTTTTATCCAAAAAAAGGGTTTTACTGGCGAGGTTTTTAACGAGGAAGAAGATCTTGGTCGATGGAAAATCAACAAACTCCATAATGATAAATGGAAGGAACAATGGAAAGAATATAATGGTTGTTCACATCATTAAACATGAGAAGTTGGCACCAAATGTAATCCCTTGTTTTGTTTCATTTATAATTGTAAAATTGCAAAGTGAAATTCACGAGTCAATGAAAATAGAGTCTTCTCCGCTCATATTTCGTCTCGTTATAATATATACTTGGTTGTTTGACTTAAAACATAACCAAAGTTAATTGTTAAGAATAAGCATAGATTCCAACGAATATGCCCAAAAGTGAATCGGAGATTTCCTATTCATAAGTATAAATACAAGACCCTTATTAGTAACTTTTTTTCGGATAAATTTTTGCTGATCAAAGTAAAAATCGGCTCCGGTAATACTTGTGTTCGGAAGAACTTTTCCCGAATAAAATTAAAAGTCGGATGAAAATTTTCCGGCACTTACACAAAAAAGTTAGTCGTCATTAATAAATATGATAAGACTTGTTATCGATCAAAATTAAGGTTGAATATGGAACTTTCGATGTTAAGGCAGAAAGATAAAATTCTTCATGTGGTAAAAATCAAAGTGAGTAAACTTGTTCTTCAGTTAAGAAACTTTCGTTGAAGCTATTTGCCATAATAAAAATGTTTTTTTTTATAAGTTGAAGGAAGTTATTTATGAGCAATGATTCGTCAAAATTAAAATATTCTTTGGCAAGTTTGTTCGGATGACAAATGCATATAATTTTATGCTTGAAAAAAATTAAAAGATAACGATGTGAAACAAAAGTTCCATTGATTAAGGAGTCCAAAGGACCAACAAAAAATTACAAACAAAACAAAAGAAAGATAAAATTATTCTTCTAGGGACAAGTTCCCCTCAGCAAATTCAACAGGATCGGGATTGACTAAGTTGGTCGGAGGAGGAAAAAGATCCGGGCTCAATGGTTCATTGACGAACTCAAAACATAGTATAAATTAAGCGCTTCGCTAGTCAAAGATAGTATAGTTTAAGATTGTCTCCACATGTATTGGTACAAATAATTACTCAAACGGAACCTTGCTCAGTATTATTCAGGAAATAAAACTTGAGATCGTTGTGGTTATAAACCACGATTATCGACTACAATGTAATTAAAGACAATTGACAACGAAAGAAAATGTTACTATTAATATGAGAAGTAAGGGTAGTAGACAAGACAGATGCAAGATTTTAGCAATTAGCTTCGATTCGTTTTATCATTTTTCTCTAAATTTTATTGAGTCTCTCGAATTCAATAAGTAATTAGTTTACTCTAGAATCTAATAAATATCAACCGATTATTTATAGATTTGACAAATTAAACTAATGCAAGCCCGAAGAATGTTCAAAAATTATGGATAGAAATAAATCTTCAGACGACTTCTCACGACTATCGTCAGCTTATAACCCAAGATAAATTATTCAAGAGTCTCTTCCGATTACTCAATAAAATCATTCAATCATGAGCTAAATCATATTTATATTAAGATAATTCATAAAACACTTTCTCTTCGGATTAAAGAATCCAAAAACACCTCAATAATCAAATAAAACTACTATCCATGATTTCAAGACTAATGAAAAGCCTGTGAACATATGCAAGAAAACATTAAGGGTTTAGTCTCAAGGAAAACGTCTCTCGAATATTTTTCTCTCTTGGTTCAACAAATAATTCAAGAAGCTCTTTCAATTACTTAGAATAATTACCAATTCAAACCAAACAAAATAATGCGAAGATATTCACCAAACTATTCCTCTTTCGATTCAATAAAATAGTAAATAACTCTGCAATTCAATTCAAAACCCTAGTAACGAATTCAAGCAATAAAACAAGAATCGAATCTAAAAACGTCAATTACTACATCATGTCTGTCAAAACCCTATAAGAAAACTACTCCATAATAGAATAAAAGAACATAGAAGAAATAGAAATAGAAAACATTACAATCGACGATTGATCCAAACTTCCTTATTGAATCGAATCGCGATGAAAAGTAATGAATCCGACCATCAAATCCTCTTCTACGCACATCCAATGCCTTCTAGGTCAAAAAGTCCCCTTAAAAACGTGTTTCTGGTATTTTATATCATGTCAAAAATAAACCCGGATAAAAATACCCTTAAAAATTCAAAACAAAATTTTCAGCCGTCAAAAGCCTATTGCGACGCGGGCCGCTACACCCATTGCGTCGCGGCAGGGCAGATTATCAGAGCATTTCCTTATTGTTTACCGTTTCCAAAGTGTAATACTGGAAACAATGCACTTTGTACTTTCCATCTAATCATCACATAATGATTACTTATCATTATGAGATGATTAGATCCAATATATATAATTTTTTTAAAATTCCCTCTCCAATGTATTTATTATTGGTCCTCAAACCATGAACTCGATCCCGATTTATTCATTGGACTTCTACTCAAACTTCAAAGTGCCATAACTTCCATTTAAGCTCCAAAAATGCTCGTTTCCTCGGGAACAAGTCCTACACAAGAAAACACACGTAAAAAGTATAAAATGTTAATATTATAGCTCAAACACGATTAAAGCGTAGTAACTAAAAGGTGAAATATAGATAAAAATTCATATTTCTAGACTACTATCAATTCATCGTCAGTTTTGGCATCATCTTCTTCTTCGCCTTCATCTTCTTTGGTTTGTCACTAAAATTGTCGGCATAAAGTTTGTGAGATGGAGGTAACACTTCATAAGCTTTGAGCTCAAGCCTTCGGGATTCTTCGATATTTTCTTTGTGGTCATTAATGCGGTCTCGAGCTTCTTCGAGGGTGAACCTTCAAATTTCCAGGTGGTATATTCAGCATAAAGTACCTCCCCATATTCTTGAGCATCGAGATTTGCATGAGCCTCATCTCTTTGAGCATAAGCCTCATCTCGTTGAGCTTTAAGAGCGCCGTTCTCTTTGGACAGGACTGCCAAATTAGCTTCCAACTTTTTCACGACCAAAGATTGCTGATAGCTTTGTTCTTTCCAAATTGCAAAATGGTGATTATAATCTCGCTCTAAAGGCCTCCCGTTCACTATCAACTACAAAGAGTTCAGCATTAAGTCTTTAGACCTCGAGTCAAAAGCAGATTCCTTTTGGACACTGAAGTACAGAGCATTCTCTTGAGCTTCAATCTCAAATTGGAGGTTGTTAAAGTTGGTTTAAAGTTGATCGGCTTGCTGGCTAAAAGCTTATTTTTCATCGTTAGCCTGTTCGAGGTCCAGTTTGGCCTTTTGAAGGTCTTTCTTAACCTTTTTGGGCTCGACTTTTACGGCCGAAAGATTTTTGGTCAGCTGCGATTCTCTTCTATTCAGCTTGAATCTCAAAAATTCAAGTTCCCGATCTTTGTCACTTAGCTGAGCATTTAGCTTATATCAGTTTGCTAAATTCAAAGTCACTGACCTTCACCTATGAGAACTCCGGCTTGAACAGGTAACAAATAATTAAAAGATTTAAAGAAGTAGGCAAAAGAAACGTTCCAGACATAAGAGAGAAGGAAAACCGTATCTAGCCAGTGGGATGCATGCCTTCATTAAAAAGGCACTTCTAAGAGACTCCACTCATTTTCTTCCTATCCGACTCCGAGATAAGTGGTTCAGATAATTAGCAACACCAACGGACCTCGGGAGAAAGTTTGTATCCTCATGGACTATTATGGTAGAAGTCCTTACCCGATTTGGATCTATACTCGGAGCCGGATAAACGTTGACTAATCTGGCTCGAGAAGAAGCATGGATTCTTAGTGGTCGTGTAGCTGATTGAAGAGAAGATAGCCTCATAGGAATGCTAGTTTGTGTAGGTCTCGAAGGTTCGGCTATAAACTGGGACTTTTGGAAAAAAGAGTGGCACCGACGTTGGCATCGATTTCAGTAAAAAGATGCTCGAAGTCTTCCACATGAGAGTCCAAAGACGATAATGGACCACAGGGTTGAGTTCTAGGGGCAGCCTCGGACCTAGTTCATTTGATGAATAGGTCTTTATCTTTGGTTTCTTCATCATCTTCCACGATGACGGCATCATGAACGGGGAGGTTTTGTTGGTTTGAAGTTCCTCCAACTTCAGTCTTGATGTTGACCCCGAGAGCTTTCTTCTCTAGAGTTCCTCTTTCTTTTGAGAGGAAGGGTTGCAGTTGTTGTGGTAGCTGCAGTTGCCACCAACTTTGTGGTTGAAGAGCCAGAAGTTTGTTTCTTGTTAGTTACTTGAGCGATTCGGCGAGCAGAAGCCGCCAGATCAAGGACAGGATTGGTCATGAAAACCCTTGGACAGAAAGTCCCTTTGGGTAGACCTAATAGAACAAGCAGGTATTAGAAAGAGTAGGATTAATTCCTATAAAGGTAAGGAAAAATGAGTAAATTTGTTTACCGTAGTTCTTAGCTTTCCACCGATTTCGGGAGATATCTTTCAGGGTTTAGGAGTCATGGTTTAAAACATTCAGGAGCGCTTGAACCCAATCAGGAAAATACATATCAATCTCAGGAGTCCACTTGATAGCTATAAAAAAAGGGAAGGTTAGAAAATGTTGTCGAGAAATTGTATCGGTAAATACAAGTTAACACTTACGAGATAAATTCCTTGCCTCCGAAAAGGGCATATCTTTGTCATCAATAATTTTAGCCGTAGGAATAGCGACAAATCTTTCCATCCATCCTCTGTCATTATCTTCATCCAAGCTGATAATGAACGAAGATTTACCTTGCTTTGAGATGGTGATAATTCCACCTCGGGAGAGTCTCAGAGTATAGAGTCGAAGGAAACCATTACAAGTAAAAGGAAACCTAGATTTGTTGGCTAAATATCAGATACAAGCCACCACTCTCCACACGGATGGGCACACTTAAGCAAGGAAAACGTTACATCGCTTGTACATTTCAATTATTACCGGATTGATCGCCGGCACGGACATCAACCGAACGGGTATGTTAAAGGTCGTATGCTCACCAGACAGTATATGGAGGGACCTAGTTATCTACCAGTTTCCTGAGACAGTGCAGTAAATAAAGAAAATGCGATATTACCTTGGAAAACTCCTTGCTCAAGGGATTAAAAATCATGACCTACCACTGTAGGATTTCAAATCCACTAACCGAGCAACTTCCAATTATAACCTATTGCAAACTAGGAATTAACTCCCATAATCCCTCACCCTTACAATAGTTTCAACCCAGGAACTAACCCTCATAGTCCCTCCACCTTTGTAACACACCGATTGCAAGCACCTCCACCTAGCTAACTGTTATATCCCGTATTTTGAGTAACGGGACAACTCGAGTGAATTAGGAGAAGTTAGGGACAAGGCTATCCCGAGAGACTTGCGATTGTTTTAAAGGCTTAAATTGTGTATGATTTTAATGTCTTGGAAATGTTAAGGAAACATTTGGAGGAATTTTCCATTTTTAGTAAAGTGAGCTATTTTGGGAAAGTTGAAAATTCAAAAAAAAAATAAGAAAATAGAGTAAGGTGGCCGGCCACCTCATGGTGGGCCAAGGCCACATGGAACATGTGATGTATTATAAAGAAGATGACTTGGTCATCTTCAACACTTAGAAATTCTCTAGAGAAATCAAGAAACCAAAGAAGAAAAAAAGGAGCCTATTTCTACCATGGAGAAAAAAAAAAGACCAAGTTCCTTCCATCAAAAAAATTAATCCTTCAAGCAAAGTTGCTAATTCAAGGGTGCTAAGTAACGTGGCGTTGTTATTTCGGAAGATAGTTCGCTCGTTTGTTCTAACGACCAACTTTGGTCAAGTTGAAGAAGAAGAAGAAAGGTGAGTTTAATCTTGTTTTCTTGTGTTATAAATGGTTTATATGTGTTGTTGGATGCTAGAAAAGAAAGAAATTCATGTTAGAAGTTGAAGTTCGAGGCCGTGTGTGTTGGTGTGTGTGTGTTGTGGGTGAAAGTGGTGAAAGCCATGAATTAATGTTAACTAGCATGTTTTAAATGTTGTGGAGTGAAGAAAAGAATGAAAATCATCTTGGTGTGTAATTATGGGTGTTACGAATGGCCTCCTTTGTGTGGTCTTGAATGAACGAATTGTCGTTAGTGTTTTCGTTGTCGTCGTTATGGATTTTATAAGGAAAAAAATGCAAGTTGATGACTTAGAATGATGTTATGTTGGTTATGGCATGATTTGAGAACTTATGTGAATTTTATGCAACTTTTACCTTTATGAATATTGCATTGTTAGTATGTGGATTAATGTTGTAAATCATGAATTTGGAAGATAAGAATGTGTTTGGTGTTGCTTTCGGGTTTGGAGATGAATTCTAAAGTGAGTTGGAGTATGGTTTGAGTTGTTTGGAGAATTGTGTGAATCGTTGAAATGTTCTTGAATATTGTTTGAATGGTTTTGAATTAGTAATCAAATGTATAAATGTCGATATCGGTTTGAATGTAAGTAGTTGAGGTAAGTTGTTGGAATATTGTGAATGTTGTTGAATTATGTAGAAAAAGAGCCATTAAGGTTAGATGTATTTTGAAGCTGATTGTTGATGTTGTAGCTGGTTATTGGTTTGGTTGTTGTTGAAAACGAGCCGAGTTGAATCTCGGGATGCTATATGTATGGAGATGCCGCCCAAATTGTTATAGAACAATATTGGTTAAGCTTGGAAATTGTAAGTCTCATGAATAGTAACTCGGTCAATGTGACCATTTGCATTTGGGCGAAACTGAAAGTGAATTGGAGAGCGTAAGGGCATATAAGGTATGTAAAGCTTTACCTATTCTTTCCTTGGCACGTCCTAGGTATGATAGGCTTTGATACGATCAGAGGGCGATTCTCTACTCCTCGGAATTTACGTTCAAAAGTGTACCCATTTTCATTCGGTAGAATTGAAGTGAAAATTGTGCGAATAGTCAGAAGGATTGTTTGAACCTCTAGAACTTGTGTAAGTGAAATCCGAACACCTTAGAATCCTTAGGAATGACGTTATGAAGTTCAATATATGTAATTTATATACGCCACCCCATTTGACTGAGGTAGGCCCACTTTGTCCGGTTATTTCTTATTAATCCGTTTGAACTACTTTTGAATTAAAAATTGAGAGACAGTTTAAACGACCTTTCCAATTCCTAAAGATTAACGATATAATTATATACTTGAACCATATGACCCACTTTGGGATTTGTAACTACTTCAGGAAGATTAGTTTGGTACAAAACTCTCGATCTCCGAAAGACTCATGCTCGGGGTTGTTATCAAATGTTTGCTATAAGGTCTATCATCCGAGTTATGATGATCGAGTCTTTACAAAATATTGTATGTTTGGTATTGCATATGGTTTTCTCACTACTCGCTCGTGCAAGCTTTACACGTCTTTCACCGAGTCCCGGCCGGTATGTAGTCGTGCACGGCCTCATTGCATTATTCACCGAGTCCCTCACTAGAGGCCGGCACGCTTACACATATACATATATGATGATCGATGGTGTGATGATATGGGGACGGCGGCCAGGATGGCGTTTGATAATCCTATTCACCGAGTCCCTCGCGGGAGGGCCGGGTACGGCATATGCATATGATTACATGATTTCATGATTGCTATATATGATGTTTACATGACTTTACTTACCGAGTCCCTCCCTGGAGGGCCGGGTACGTTGTACGTATTTAATGATTTGATGACATGATATGGATACGCATGAGATATAATTCACAGGCAAGTTTTGATTTCCTGATTTCTATATTTATTTTGATAAAGTCCGATTCCGTTTCGTGGTTTTATTTTCGTGTTCCGTGCTTTACATACTCGGCACACATTTCGCATCGACCCCTTTCGGGGCCGCGTTTCGTGCCGTGCAGGTACCGACGCTCGCCTTGAGGATCCACCGCCTAGGCCATCTATCCCCGTTTTCGGGAGTGCTCCTTCTTCCGGAGCTCATACATTTTGGTATATATTTTCTTTTGATACATATGTATACTATTTTTCGTGGGTACGACGGGGCCCCCGTCCCGTCATATGATTTCGCTATTCGTTTAGAGGCACGTGGACATGTATGTGGGTTATGGCCATATCCGTACGGTGCGTGTATGTATTATATGTATGGGCGGTTTATCCACCGCGGCGGCTTGTCGGCTCGCCTATATATATGTATATGAATATGGTGGCCCTGTGTGGCCTTTGTTGGTATTTTCTGCGTGCAGGTTAATTTTGGTTAGTAAGAAAAACAGAGGAAACTCTGCCCAAATTTTTCTAAATAATTGAGTTTCTATTTTTGGCTTTTGGTATGTACGGGTGCCCAGTTCGGGCGCTAGTCACGGCCTACGGGGTTGGGTCGTGACACTAACTCTAGCCAAGGAAGCTAATACACCTAGACAAACTCTATCCTAGTGTACCACTCAAAGTTCTTATGAAGACACTCTTCCAACAAGCAACCTTTGAGAATTCAACTAATACAACTAAGCTAACTCTAGCCTAGTGTACCACTCAAGAGCTTGTAGAAGCAACCTTGAGAATTTAGATACCTACAAGCAGCTTCCTTTTTGGGAAGAGTAGGTTTACAATTCAAACACGAAAGAACAAAAGACCTAACAATCCTAGAACTCAACACATCGTCAGTTGTAGAGAACAGGTCCTTGGATCTGCTACTGCCTTGTTCTTGTACACCCTTGGGAGAGTGGAGACTTGCACTTTGAGATCTACATTTTTGTGCAAGAGTAAGTCTTCTCCTTGGAATATGTTTCTTATATAAGAGAAGAGTTAAGATGAGAGTGACAGGATATATCAGGACACAATAACTCCACTGTTGCTCTGCTTTAACGGTGTGTGTGTGTGTGTGTGTCAACAACTTTACAACTGTATGCTGACCTTTGTTTTTATAAGGACTTGATCATTTACCTGGTCTCTCCCTAAGTCTGAAATAACTAAGCACAAATATCCCCTCAGCTTCCTTGTTAGTGCATCTGGTTCTTTATACATTTTTGTCAAATCAACAAAACAAAATAAGTTACGACACTACTATTAAAGTAAGTTACGGCACTACTATTAAAGTAAACTATCAGGGTATGTATACATGTTCGAGAAACCCATCCTCACAGCGGAAACGTCGTCATTCTCACTGGGAATGATACTATGAGAAATGGATTCCTAGTGGCAATCCGTGTAGACAAATTTTAGATGGGCAGTGGTGATTGAAGAAGGATAATTTTTTACCATTTCACCCCGGTCACTTTGAGTAAGCATTTTCTTAACGGAGTAGTCATCGGTAAAGCGAAACGTGCTGGGGATGAACAAAAATGCATTTTCAATAACGGGATTAGAGTTTCTCCACCATCAACGCCTCGCCGGAGATCGGAGGTGGGGGAGCAGATGAAGATGTTGGAATATCTGAAGCGGCGGAAGATAAAGGTCATGCTCTTGACATTCTTTATTATTGGTTGAAGAATAAAGAGAAAGAACAAGGAATAAAGAATTTGCAGAAAGGGTTGAAGAGGATTTCAATGAGAGAGTTTTTGCTTAAGAAATCGAAGAGAGTAAAGATAGAATGAGAAGGATTTGGGGTTTTTATTGTGGAATTCGTCAACATTATAGGATGGTCCAAAACCCGACTGTCCACATTAACCAGCCACAGCGTGACACGTTTTCATAACGGCAGAATTGAAAAGACGTACATCAAATCAGAAGGAAATGGGAATGTTTCATTTTCCCGCCATAAAGATCCAAAGTTTTGAATCATTTTGGGTTGGAGATAAGATCAAATCTACTTCCTGATCACATTTTGATATTCGACCGAAAAGTGTGGAGACTATCTGTATACGCTGAAATCTTACATTACACATGGCACGAGTTGGTATCGACACATGGAAAATGAGAGCAGTCAAAGATACGTTTCATGCGATAACCCGAAGGAAATGATTCCATGCGAACCCGAACCAAAGATTATGAAACAATTGCCACAGATCATTTATGAGTTCCAGGAGCTACATATCTGTTCCGGATATTTAACCAAATGTTATGCTTTTGTAATGAAGTAGCATTTATTGGTCATTATTATCCATTATGAGGCACGATCCACGGCTTAATGTTGATGATTATCACCTATACAAGGAGCCCAACCTCAGTGTTACAGTGCATCCAATTCTAGCTTAACAATTTACATTCACACTTACAAGCAAATTACATTACTTTTGTCCATTTGTTGCATCAGATTCAAAGTGTTCTTTAAGGCTAAAGTGTTCATCTGGAGTTATCCCCACTGAGAGATTCTCCGAGTTCCTATGGCCCAGACTTATTTTATCATATTCTTACATTATATTTACTTGATTTCATCGCTAATTTCTATAATAAATGAAATCACGTATTGTTTAAAACACTAAACAAATTCAACTGTACCTTTTTGGGGTAAACAAACTCCAAATCTCAAATGCGAGAAGAAGTAAAATTGGTAGAAAGAGCATTTGTAGTGGTAATTCCTATAGATATTGGTGATGTAAATTCACTTAAATAGGTTGATCATTGATCAGAATTTAATTATCTATTTAATGAGGATTTTACAACAAATGAAATAAATTTTTGCTATTTCTTCCATTCTTTGGAATGTAAAAAGACATGCAGACTTGAAGAAGTCACAACGAGTTTCATATTCCATGATTACATTTATTTGATATTACACGTCGGACTCTTTAAATTTAGTAATAAGTTATTTTATTCTTGAGCTTCACCACACATTCACATCTTTGCAAGAAACCCAAAATCCAATGATGATAGTATTAAAAGCTGGTTATGTGAACAGATTTCTCATTACCTGCTCCCACATTTTCTTTCTTTTGATTTTTTTTTTTTTTTGGTTATTTCAATTAACTCTTTTCTTTTGTTATATTTATTAAAGGATAAAATAATGATTTATTTTCATTTATTATTTATTTCATGGTAGGTAAATTTTCTATTTAGTGTAAAAATAGTATAGGCATAGTGTCTAGATGATGGGTAAAAATATTGTTTAACTTTTAATGGATATTTTGGTAATTCAACTTTTAAACTTAGTGTCGTCCCACTTTTAGAATAGTATGATACTAATATTTAAGTTCATGATTTGATAAAAAAATGGTTCAAAATTTAAATATTTCAAGTTTGACATAAGAATTCTGCAATTGTATATTGTTTTGTAAATTCCAATCTCTGTAATAACACCCAATTACACTCAATTTCAATTTCCATGTGTCATTTCAAACAGGCCCTTAGTGATAATATAACACTTGATTGACGAAGATTTTTGTCCAAAGAAGCAAAAGGGATTTCAATAGTTTTCCCTTGAAGCATGTCTAAGAGCTTAACGTATGACTCTTTTATCTCACCCTAAGTAGTAGTAAGTTGAGGCTCTTCATCAACACTTTTGTTGTTACCTTCTGTAGTTCTTCCACTCTAGTAACTTGTCCAATAATCTCTTCATCAGTGTAAGTTTCAAGGACAAATTTCATATATAATATATTTCTTACAAAATATTATTACACAATATTTGTGTATGGCTATTATAGAAAGGTAATCTTACAAAAAGTATATCGCTATAATAAATGCGTAACATCCCGCATTTTAGCGTTAAGATGTGTTGTAAGTAAGTTAAGGCAGATGAGATTCATAAATGAATGAGACACTGGGCAAAGGTAGACGACCTACTAGCTTCACCTATATGCTTCACCTATGTGTTTCACCTACATGCCTCACCTACTTGCTTAAGCTATTTTTTTAGACGTCCTATGTGCTTGAGCTACTTGCTGACCCGTCCTACTTACTTGAACTATCTGCCACACATCTTGCTTGTTAAATGAGAATGAGTCGCGTGTTTACGTGAAAAAAGTGACCTGCTTGTTTCACCTACTAAGCAAGTAGGTGACAAGCTAGTGCATCACTAATTAAAAAAATAAAGGCCCAAAATTAAAGGGGCAAGAGAGAGAATCAGCTAAGGCCATTTTAAAGGCCCAAAAAACTTATTTTTATTCATTAACTCTTCTCTCTCTCTCTCTCTCTCTCTCTCTCTTTCTCTCTCTCTCTCTCTCATTTTGAACCACAACTCCGTAGGTCCTCCATCTTCAAGGTCAGTAATCCCTAAGATCAGCCATAGTTATTCCTTTGTTGACTACGTAATTCTAACATCAACCTTTCGTAGGATTATAGTGAACCGAAAAGATTCTGTCCAAGATTTCAAATCCATAACTTCTAGGGTTTTATCAACAAGGTCAGAATCATCTTCTCCTTCATGTTTATAGGTTAGCTTGAGTTCTAGATATATTTAGTTTCTATGAAAGTATAAATTGGTGTTTATATGTTGAAGTTGAGTTAAGGGGTGTTGTTGTGCAAAATTGTGGGTTATTCTTGTCATGCTTTAGATTCTAGTAGTATTAGCATGTTATATATGGGTTTGTTTGATGATTTAAATATGTTGAATTGTTGTAAGGTTATAGTTGGAAGTTGTTATTGAACTGTTAAGCCTGTCATGAAGTATGTTGGGGGTTGTTCATGTTATAGAAGGATGCTGGAAGAGTTGATATGATGTATTCATATGTTGTTAAAGGTCATGAAGTATGTTGGGGGTTGTTCATGTTATAGAAGGATGCTGGAAGAGTTGATATGATGTATTCATATGTTGTTAAAGGTGTTCCTAGGTAAGAAACTCCTTCTTCTCCAAGTATGTGAGTAGTTTGATTTTTAAATAGACGTAGTTGCTATTAGTTTGAAGTTGATGGATGAATGATGTACTTGAGTTATTAGTTGTGTTGTATAGCATGTTGGGACTGATTTAACTGTATGGAGATGCTGGATGTGTAGAAGTACTTGCATTTATTTGTTGTTGATGATGTTATGAAGAATAGAGGGGAGTTATGTCACGACCCAATTATTAACAACATAACAAGAGATATGGAGCATAACATGGAATAAGGAAATAACTTGTACATTGTTCGCCTCTTAAGGCAGATACCATGCATGCTTAGCCCTTTAAAGAAAACATTTTTCATACATATATAACGTAATAGTGCTGCGGAACGTGCATAGCATATATATATATATATATATATATATATATATATATATATATATATATAATATAAGTAGCATGCATAAGAGCCCAAATAAAAGCCACTACTTTATCGGAGTGACGTAAGGTCGGTAACCCCCGATTATCTTATGGAACAATCATCATCGTTATATCCCACCTTAAAGGAACAAGTAATATATATATATATATATATATATATATATATATATATATATACTTTATTGGAGTGACGTAAGGTCGTACTTGTTCCTTTAAGGTGGGATATAACGATGATGATTGTTCCATAAGATAATCGGGGGTTACCGACCTTACGTCACTCCGATAAAGTAGTAGCTTTTATTTGGGATCTCATGCATGCTACTTATATTATGTATGTATATATATATTTGGGATAGGGGAAAAAGGGCGAGGCGTTATATACGCATAACCACCTGATCAGTTGGTATACTATGATAAAGTCCCAGAAGCGGGATGCCCGGACGCAGGATATATGGGTATGGATCGGGCCGTTCGTTCCGCAGCAAATATATATATATATATATATATATATATATATATTGCTGAAAATCATGAATGGAATCAAGAAAATCATGAAATAAGATCAATATTCTCATAATAGCATCAAATCCATAAGCTTTGGAATTTCTAGAAATGGGATCATCATCATCCTCATTATCATCATAGGAAATATCTATCTTTAGCATCATAAAACCTTAAGAATTATGAACTTCTAGCTTTTGGGAAATAAAGATATTATGGAAAACATGTATGGGTTCATAGGAAAAGAATCATGCCTTTAGAAAGAAAGGGACTAGCCTTAACATACCTTTTGTCTCCTTAACTACTTAACGTTTATCTTCCCGGGCTCGTAAATCTACATTCAAGAGAATTTATACTATCGTTAGGCTTATCGCCATATGCCTATCTCAAATCTTCAAAGTAAACTTCTTTAGAATCTGCCAAAATTCGGGCAGCATCTCCCCTGTTTATATTTCTAGCCCGAATTCACAATACCAACAACTAATACAACAACAACAACTCTAACGTCAACAACATCATCATCCATACCAAAATATTTCATGAAACATCCCACACGATGTTTATCCAATTTCTCAACCAACAAATTTGTTATACGATCATTTAATGGCTCTATCTCCATAACTAAACCTAAATAATAGCAATAAGGGAAGATTCATACCTTACTCCCGCTAGAACCGCAATATCTTCAATATTCACCTTGAATTCCAGTCAAGATTCACCGCAAGACGATATTATAATCGCAACTATACGCTGTCTGAACCTGAATCCGGAGATTATACTTAATTCGCGTTAAAATTTGATGATTGGAAGTTGGGGGAAATTTCCAGAATATTTGGGAAGTTTGGAGAAGTTTTTGGATAAAAAATGAGAGGGTAAGCCCCCTTTTATAATATTCTAGATTCGGGTTGCACCGACTTAGAATTTTCTCTACTCGATCGCGCAGCCTTGTGGCGCTTCGCGCCACCTCCAGGCGCGTTCACTCAGGGTAAATCCCTGCTTTGGCAGCCCGTCTTAAAACGCTGATAATGCTTCATTCCAATGTCGGATTGACGCGCGGTTTGTTGCGTTGGAAACTAGACTTCCCAAACTTCATTTTAGGCTTTTGTTTCACTCCAAAACTCCTAATATACTAAAAGATTTTCTTTCTCCAAGTTAGACTAAAATTATCATACCAAATCTTACCTAACTTTTTCCCAAAGTTCCAAAAGCTTAATCTCCGTAGTTCACTTATTCTCCAATCCTTCCATGACCTATTATATGAGCTCAAACCCTTTTTAATCATAAGGTGAGCGCATATGATCACATGTCTTCTCGACAATAACTCCAGCGTCCACAATTGGATAGCTAACACCTAGCAAATCTCAACATCCAAAAACTACGAGGTGTAACAAGTTAGATGAGCTAGATGTCAAAGAATCTAGTATAGACTGAGTTGCCATTATCGGCTAGTTGTTATGTTTCCCTTATGTTAATAGAAATGTTGTTTTCTTGTTATAGCTTAATTGTGAAGGAGGGTGATCTCGCCATCTCGGTTGAAAGGTCGATCAAAAGGTACGTAAGCTCTTTCTTGACTCGCCATTACGACACGACTCCCATTATTTGTTTCTCTATACATGTTGTAAAGTCTAGAGTACAAAGAGCATCTAGGATCTATATTATACGTTTCAAAAAGCTGAATAAGAGTTGTGTCATGTGTTACAATATCAATACTCCAACCAGTCATTCCATTTCTAAGGTCGAGTTCCCAAGCAACATCAGAGGGTTAAAGTCTACAAAAGCATATCGATACTGTGTCATAAGTTCCATAAGTCAAATAAGAGATATGTTTGTGTGTATGAGTCGGTACTTCATGTGGTCGTGCAATTCATAGGATCAAGCTTACAAGGATTATTATCATTGATGTTCATGAGTCGAATAAGAGTTGTGTTATATAAGTACGACTCGATACTTCATATAGTTGTTATACTTTTGGGGTCGAGTCTTCAGATTATCGTTCCTTACCTATGATAAATCATATAAGTAGTCTTCAGGTAATCGTTATTGGTGTATAGCTTCTACTCAAGATGAATCATATTGACAGTGCCTAGAATACCATTATCGGGTTATAGTATCTTACTTAAGATGAATGAGGGGACGCAGAGGGTGGTTTAAGATGAATTATGATGATAGCTTCCATGTATCGTTAATGGATGATAGATTGCTACTTAAGATGAATCATGTGATGGTTCCTTAAGATCATTAAGGGGCGATGGGATAATGGTTAGGATAAATTATATGAATAGCACGTGGATGGTTGCTATTTAAGTTGAATCATATGGTTGGTGTGGTTGTAAAGGGATATAGATTATAAGGTAAGATCAACTAGGTAATTAGATTCTACTGGGATTAGTTGATAGATAAGTATTAGAGTCTAGTTAATGGATTCTAGATCATTCTTTGAAAGGTAAATCATATCGATGGCGTTAGGTAACCATCATGGATCTATAGCTCTCAACTTAAGATGACACGTGTTGATTATATTCGGATTACCATTATTGGGTTGCAGAACGTCCCTTAGGATGAATCATATCGACAAAGACGAACATAGTTTTTCATGAGAGTAAGATGACTCAGAGGACTAGAGTATAAGTTTGGAAGGTACCAAATGAAGGTTATAGAATAGTATACGCAATTGTCCTCATGTGTGGAGTATAACAGGTTGCAAGTAAGGCTAAAGTGATTATAGGTCATCACCTAATATAGACATGATGTCAGTAGTTTCTATGTGATCGGAATGGGAGTGTAGAAACCCATACAAAGTAAACTAAGTTGATGTGAATGCCATAGTCTTCATGAGGATAAGACGATATAGAGAGCTAGAAGAACCTGCGCAGGATTATAGTAGAGCAAGTGCATACGTCCATCTCACAATTAGTGAGATAAAATCCTACCAGATGTTCCTTTCCTATTTGAGTTCCTAAAAGTAAAGTATCATGATTTTCTTGCTCATGCTCAGATGTCCATTTCAAGTGGTGTCAGTTGTATGGTAACAATCCATTATATGGTTAGTATTTAGATCATCGTAAGAGGCTATAACGCGTAACGTAAGAGGAATTATGCTGTAAGAATCCAGATTACCATTGTTGGGGTATAGAGCTTCTTTCAGGATAGCCCTAAGTGACATATACATATGGATATACACAAGATTGCCCTAAGTGACATATACAGATGGATATACACATGATATCCCTAATAGGCATATATACATGTTGTATACGCAGGTTGTTTTTAGTACCCCCTTCTATACCTGTTGTTCTTTCATATGATACTTAATGTTCTTTCATATGATTATTCAGTCTGCTTTATGTATTCGGTAAAATCTTTCTGTACTGATATCCCTTTTGTTGGGGATGCTGCATTTGTTATGTTTCACATTACAAATCTATACAGGTGGTAGACATTCTCGCTAGATAGCGCGGACTTTCAGCGACAGTATTGTAGGCTCCATTTCTATTTGGGGCTGAGTTAGGTCTAGTATCTGCAAGTATAGAGATTACGGGTAGGTCGGGGCCCTGTCCCAATGCTTGTATCAATTGTTCAGTAATAGGTACTCATAGAGGCTTCACAGACGGTATATGTGGGTTCATTTGTATTCAGTTGCATAATATGGGCCAAAGGCCATATTTATGTACAGGAGTTGTTTATCGATTTCATTCATCTTCCAAAGTTATGTCATGTGATCTAATACAGGTTCATAGTAGTTGCATATAGAACATAGTCCATTCCATTCAGGTTTGGGGCGTGACAGAGTGGCATCAGAGCTGGTCAGTCCTAGGGAGTCTATGAAGTCGTGTCTAGTAGAGTCTCAATTATGGGGGTCTTGTCTGCCACACTTATAATTGAGAGGCTACAGGGCATTTAGGAAGTTTCTCTTCTTTCATAATCCAGATCGTGCAAGTAGAGCAATGTCTCAAGAAGTTATCCCATTTTGTATGATCATGACTATGGCGATACCTAATCGTACAAGTCCTTCACAAGTTAGTTGAAGTTCCTATTTGACCAGATATATCTCAGTTATGTGAGTAGTATGTTAGAGCCTTTATTTTAAGTCCAACATTCGAGGACGAATGTTTCTAAGGGGAGAAAGGGTGTAACATCCCGCATTTTAGCATTAAGATATGTCGTAAGTAAGTTAAGACAAATGAGACGTTGGGCAAAGGTATAAGACCTACTAGTTTCACCTATGTTTGTCACCTATATGCTTCACCTATGTGTTTCACCTAAGTGCCTAACCTACTTGCTTACATGTCCTACTTGCTTACTCTACTTGCTTAGACGTCCTATGTGCTTGAGCTACTTGCTTACCCGTCCTACTTACTTGAACTATTTGCCACACGTCTTACTTATTAAATGGGAATGAGCCACGTGTTCAAGTGAAATAAGTGACCTGCTTGTTTCACCTACTAAGCAAGTAGGTGACAAGGTGTGCATGACCTACTTAAAAAGGAAAGGCCTAAAATTAAAGGGGCAAGAGAGAGAATCAGCCAAGGCCATTTTAAAGGCCCAAAAATCTAATTTTTCATTCATTAACTCCTCTCTCTCTCTCTCTCTCTCTCTCTCTCTCTCTCTCTCTCTCTCTCTCTCTCTCTCTCTCTCTCTCATTTTGAACCAGAGCTCCATAGCTCTATATCTTACTCTCCTTTCCTCCATCTTCAAGATCAGTAATCCCTAAGATCAACCATATTTATTCCTTTGTCGACTACGTAATTCTAACATCAACTTTTCATCGGATTATAGTGAACCAAAATATTCTGTCCAAGAGTTCAGATCCATAAATTCTAGGGTTTTATCAACAAGGTAAGAATCATCTTCTCCTTCATGTTTATAGGTTAACTTGAGTTCTAGATGTGTTTAGTTGCTATGAAAGTATAAATTGGTGTTTATATGTTGAAGTTGAGTTAAGGGGTGTTGTTGTGAAAAGTTGTGGGTTGTTCATGTCATGCTTTAGATTCTGGAAGTAGCATGTTATATATGGGTTAGTTTGATGATTTAAATATGTTGAATTTTTGTAAGGTTATAGTTGGAACTTGTTATTGAATTGTTGAGCATGTCATGAAGTTTGTTGGGGTTGTTCATGTTATAAAAGGATGCTGGAAATGTTATTATGATGTACTCATATGTTGTTAATCGTGTTCCTAGGTAAAAACCTCCTTCTTCTCTAAGTATGTGAGTAGTTTGATGTTTGAATAGACTTAGTTACTATAAGTTGGAAGTTGATAGATGAATGATGTACTTGAGTTAGTAGTTATGTTGTATAGCATCTTGGGACTGATTTAGTCGCATGGAGATGCTGGATGTGTAAAAGTACTTGTATTCATATGTTGTTGATGATGTTATGAAGAATAGAAGGGAGTTAGACGAAGCTAGATGTCGTAGAATTTCGTATAGAATGAGTTGTCATTGTCGGCAAGTTGTTATGATCCCTTATGTTAATAGAAGTGTTGTTTTCTTGTTGTAGATTAATTGTTAAGGGGGCTGATCTCGCCATCTCGGTTGAAAGGTTGACCAAAATGTATGTAAGGCTATTTCTTGTCTCGCCATTATGGCACGACTCCCATTATTTGTTTCCCTGTATATGTTGTAAAGTCTAGAGTACAAAGAGCACCCGTGGTCTATGTTATACGCTTCAAAGAGCTAAATAAAAGTTGTGTCATGTGTTACAATATCAATAATCCAGCCAGTCATTCCATTTCTAAAGTCGAGTTCCCAAGCATCGTCAGAGGGTCAAAGTCTACGAAAGCATATCGATACCGTGTCATATGTTCCATAAGTCAAATAAGAGATACGTTTGTGTGTATGAGTCGGTACTTAATCTGGTCGTGCCATTTTTAGGATCAAGCTTCCAATGATTACTATCATTGATGTTCATGAGTCGAATAAGAGTTGTGTTATGTAAGTACGAGCTGACGCTTCATATACTCCCTCCGTCCCAATTTAAGTGTCTTATTTTCCTTTTTTATCTGTCCCAAAAAGAGTGCCTCTTTCTATTTTAGTAAGTTTTGGCAAGTTTTTGATCACGAGATTTAAAGGACTACACACGTCTTTAATTTAAGACCACAAGATTCAAAAGTCTTCCTTCATTCATTAAACTTTGTGCCTAGTCAAACTAAGACACTTAAAATAGGACGGAGGGAGTAGTTGTTATACTTTTGGGGTCGAGTCTTCAGATTATCGTTCCTTACCTAATATAAATCATATAAGTAGTCTTCAGGTGATCGTTATTGGTGTATAGCTTCTACTCAAGATGAATCATATTGACAGTGTCTATATTACCATTATCGGGTTGTAGTATCTTACTTAAGAAGAATGAGGGGACGTAGAGGATGGTTTAAGATGAATTATGATAATTGCCTCCAAGTATCGTTAATAGATGATAGAGTGTCACTTAAGATGAATCATGATGATAGCTTCCAAGTATAGTTAATAGATGATAGATTGTTACTCAAGATGAATCATGTGATGGTTCCTTAAGATCATTAACGGGCGATGGGATGATGGAATAGCACACGGATAGTTGCTATTTAAGTTGAATCATATGGTTGGTGTGGTTGTAAAGGGATATAGATTATAAGGTGAGATCAACCAGGTAACTAGATTCTATTGGGGCTTAGTTGATAGATGAGTTTCAGAGTCTAGTTAATGGATTCTAAATCACTACTGAAGGTAAATCATATCGACGGCGTTAGGTAACCATCCTGGATCTATAGCTCTCAACTTAAGATGAAACGTGTTAATGATATTCAGATTACCATTATTGGGTTGCAAAACGTCCTATAGGATAAATCACATCGACAAAGACGAACATAGTTCTTCACTAGAGTAAGATGACCCAGAGGACTAGAGTATAATTTTGAAAGGTACCAAATGAAGGTTATACAATGGTATACGCAAGTGTCCTCATGTGTGGAGTATAATAGGTTGCAAGTAAGGCTAAAGCGATTATAGGTCATCACCTGAGATGGACATGATGTCAGTAGTTTCTATGTGATCGGAATCGGGGTGTAGAAACCCACATAAGGTGAACTAAGTTAATATGAATGCCATAGTCTTCATGAGGATAAGCCGATATAGAGAGCTAGAAGACAGGTTCCGGAAGCACCAGTAGGGATTATAGTAGAGTAAGTGCATTTGTCCATCTCACAATTAGCGAGATAAAATCCTATCAGATGTTCCTTTCTTATTTGAGTTTCTAGAAGTGAAGTATCGTGACTCCATTTCATGTGGTATCAGTTGTATGGTAACAATCCATTATATGGTTAGTATTTAGATGATCGTAAGGGGTTATAGAGCATAACGTAAGAGGAATTATGTTGTAAGAATCCAGATTACCATTGTTGGGGTATAGAGCTTCTTTCATGATAGCCCTAAGTGGCATGTACATATGGATATACACAGGATAGGCCTAAGTGACAGATACGTATGGATATACACAGGATATGCCTAAGTGACATATACATATGAATACACATAGGATAGCCCTAAGTGGCATATATACAGGTTGTATACGTAGGTTGTTTCCAGTACCCCCCCCCCCCAATACCTGTTGCTCTTTCATATGGTACTTAATGTGCTTTCATATGATTATCCAGTCTGCCTTGCGTATTTGGTACAATCTATACATGTCTATACAGGTGGCAGACATTTAGGTTTCACATTGCAGGTCTATACAGGTGGCAAACATTCTCGCTAGATAGTGCGGACTTTCAGTGGCAGTATTGTAGGTTCCATTTCTATCTGGGGCTGAGTCGGGTCTAGTATTTGCATGTATAGAGATTATGGGTAGATCAGGCCCCTGTCCCGATGCTTGTATCAGTTGTTCAGCAATAGGTACTCGTAGAGGCTTCATAGACGGTATATGTGGGTTCATTTGTATTCAGTTGCATATTATGGGCCAAAGGTCACATTGATGTACAGGAGTTGTTTATAAATTTCATTCGTCTTCCAAAGTTATGTCACATGATCTAATACAGGTTCATAATAGTTGCATATAGAACATAGTCCGTCCCATTCAGGTTTGGGGCGTGACAGAATGCTACCCCTGTTTTGGTAGAATGCTATTATAGAAAAGTAAAATATAGCATGAAAAATCGATTTTGGAGAAAATCAGGCCATTATAGTAAAAAAAAAAAAATGTTGTTATAACGAATAACCATTATAGGGAGGTTTGATCGTAGTTGCTTCTAGTTTCTTTGATGGCACTCACATACTACTAATCAATATATAATGGCCATTTTCTCAATATATATATATATATATATATACTATTCATTTTATTACTTAATGATACTTAATCCATTTTCACTTCTTATTAAGGACTGCTTGGAAGGACACATGGTAATTGGACTTGAGTGTAATTACACAGTTTGACATGTTTGTTTGGCCAAGTAATTACTTGATTAGGTGGGAATTGAGTGTAATTGGGAGGGTGTAATTACACTCTCCAATTCTCAATGAGGGGGCGGCCCGGGGGGGGGTTAAATTGGGTGTAATTACATTATGTAATTACGGGGGTTACTTTTTAGTTTCTTTTTTTTGTTTTTATTTTAATTTATTTTCTTTTAAATTTATTTTTATTTCTATTAATTTAATTTCTTTTTGTTTGTTTTTACTTGTTAAATTTTTTTATTTGTAAAATGTTTTTTTCCTATTTATATTATTTATTATCTTTTCCTTAATTTTTTTTAATCACATGGGGGATAGAGGGAGGTATTATTTATCTTTTAAACAAACTTGGCATATAATGAGTGATGTTATCAAAATAGAATGTTACTGTTGAATGAGATAATAGACTTATATTTTTCCTTTCTTTCGAATTATATTTACTTAAGTTATGTTGGAACTTATGTAATGTTGGAATTGGACATAAGAGTATTATGTTAATCTTTTTTAAAAAAAAAATTTGAATTTATGTTATATTTTCGATTTCCATTTATTTGCTTTAGTATTATTGACTTATTATTCACATTGCATGTTGTTCATTTTCACTTACAATTGATAGATTATTTTTTTTTTTATCAAATATTTAATAATTTTATGGCATAATATTTATAAATATTAATCTTTTTGTCAAACATCCAATCCATGATGTTCTTACAATAATTGTGCTTTTAATTTTTATAATTAACTAAATTAAAATTTTATTAATTTGAAAAATATATGTCAATTATTTATTACTAAATTAGTTGCAAATATATGATTATTAATTAATACATTTTCAAGAAACAATATGTATCTTAAATACGTAATTTAATAACACTTATAAAGGCACTTATTTCTTAAATATTAATTTTTGATAATTAAATTCTATTTTTAAATTAAACTAACTGTGTAATTACACTTGTGCAACCAAACAGTACGCTTGTAATTACAATGTAATTACATTATGACAAATAAGCAGGTCGTCGTAATTATAATACTGTTTAATTACTACCCTAGTAATTACACCAATTACAATTACCAGGTGGCTTTCCAAACAGACCCTAAATGTTATGAGATTAACAAATATCCTCTGTCAGTGTAAAGTTTTTTGCACAGATAATTTTTACTGGCAAGAGATTAACTAATATACACTGTCAGCGTAAGATTTCCTTTACACAATCAGGTAATTTTAAAGCCTACTTCTAGTAACTCCTCATATATTTAAATTTTAAATAAGGAAATTAGTAGTATAAGGCAAGTTGGACACTACATTTATTCTACCAGAATTCAATTAGGCTTATAACTCTGTTTACGGAAAATTCCACGCTCTCTATTGCCTCTTCTTTATCTCCATCACTTTCAGTTTTACCGTCTTTTCAACACCATTAAAGCAATCACAATCACCACTCTTTGCGATATTTCTTTATGCCCCATTTCAGTTTCATATTTACTACTATATATAAGGGAGGATCTCAAATTTTTATAGTTCTCACAAGAATTTTAATCCTATGGTGTTGCAACACATGGCTTTGTTTTGTCTTTTTCTTGCCTATTATCATTTTTTGGACTCATTCTTTATTTTAGTCAATTTTTATGTTGGCATATGTAATTGGTGTGTGTTTTACTATTATATATACATAAGAGAGGATCCCAAATTTTGTAGTCCTCAAAATTGTTAATCCTATGATGTTGCTACACATGGCTTTATTTTGTCTTTTCCTTGCCGATGATCATTTTTTCGACTCATTCTTTAACTTAAGTAAATATTTATGTGGGCATATGTAATTGGTGTATATTGAATTGTAGTAACTTTTTGTGAATTTTTTCTTGCTCTTTACTTCCTTCGATTCATATTATATGGTATTAATTCTTAGCTATATATATTTAATTCGAATAATTTTTTTTCTATAATTGAAAAGGTATTAATAGTTTTTTATACCAAAATTTTCATTATTTAGATAAGTGAATTTTTATATGATCAAAATTTTGTAACTATATATAAGGGAGGATGCAATCTGTAGTTCTCACAAGAATTCTAACCCTGTAGTGTTGCTAGATGTGACTTTGCTTCATCTTTTTCTATCTTATCCTCGTTTTTTGACTCATTCTTTATCTAAAATCAATTTTTATGTGAGCCTATGTAATTGGTGTATATTAAATTGTAGTGCAGTAACTTTTTGCAAATCTTTTCTTTTTCTTTATTATAGTTTTTCTTTAGACCAGATTTTTCATTATTTAGATAAGTAAATTTTACATAACCAAAAAATCATATTAAGTAGGTATTATTTAATTAAGGTGTATTAGTGAAACGCTTCTTACTTTCTAGCCCAATTTAAAAACACCTTTTAATATGAACTGAAAGGATTATTTAATTACCCTTTACATTATTTGTTATTATACATATTAGCAAAATTTAGAAAATTATGGAATCGGATTATATTTTGAACAGGAGCGTTTATTATATTTTACTAATTACTTTTTCCCCCGTATTAATTTATGTGACATTTTTCATCTTCCCGGAATTAATTTTGACTAAATTATGAAGCTAAATTGAATTATATCAACTTAATATTTTAACTTAAAACTGAGATATTAAAAATACAAAAAGTATTATAAACTGCAATTTTACTTAGAATTAATATCTTTAAACATAAGTATATATATATATATATATATATATATATATATGAGGAACTAAATTGATTCTTGACGTTCACTTAATGAAACTAATTCTTTTCTTATAAATACCAAAACAAATCTACTTCTATCTATAAATACAAAAATTATATGCTCACGGATTCATAAAAATGTCAGTATTTTTTAATTTATAATTTTCACCGAGTTGTAATTATTTTATATAAGTTAAATTATGTTACTTTACAGAATGTCGAGTCGTGTCCTTTTTGTATTTGATAATTTTTCTGCCAAACTTCCTTTCTCATAAATAAATTTGTTTTAAAATGATCTTATAAGTTGACTAAATTGCATTAACAATAATGAAGACTTATCAATAATACATATTTAACATTTCAGTGAATTGTTAGTTATGCAGTAAAAAAATAGGCAATGAATTATACCTTTTTAAATAAAATATTACGACATATATATCTTGAGTTTGGGCCCGGGCTTAGCACGGGCCTCACGTAACTATTATACATTATATATGTGTATATTGACGTACAGTGTGTGAAAAGTCCATCATCTTTAATCATTATTAGCTTAGTCTTGAATTCCTTTAGGCTTTTCTGATATATATTTTTCAGGAAAAAATTATGGCATTATACTCAATTATTCATGCTGAATAACTAATTTTGTGATTTATCTACAATATAAACAATAAGATCAAGTAAAAAATTTGCAAGGTGTGAAGAGAGATCGGATACGAGAAAGTCGACTGGTTGCAATACCACAAGGAGTCTCAAGCTAAATTGTTGTAAATGAACATCAATAAGCATAAAAAGAGATGCGTATGGGAAAAAAAACTAGTCTCTTTATATGAGTTTTAACTTTTCAAACAAAGAAGAAAAACACAAGAAGTTGCAATCAGAAGATGGGTTCAATAAAAAATAAATGATGTACAAAAAAGAGTCCGAACATGACTAGATTGTGTTGGAATTAAAATAAAGCTCTGATCACTTTGACGAGGTTGGAAGGATGATGAAAGCCATAGATGAGAAGAGAGAACATAAAAATAGATCTCAAGAGTTAGAAGGGCAAAAAGAATTACAGAGGTAACTGGCAAGGGTTAAAAAAGAGAGAGATACAGAAATAAAACTAAAAATTACTAGAAGGGTTGGCAACCGGCAATTGCTAGTAAAAATTGCCTAATATCCTCTGTCAGTGTAATTTTTTTTTACACATTCAGGTAATTTTTACTGGAGGACACAAGTGACAAAACAGGAGGAAACTAACGAGGAATGACAAAGCAAGTCCAGGTAAAAACTTTCACTGGTAAGCTCCTTGATTCCACTAATTACATTATTAGCACTACTAATAATATTAAGCATAGTGTTACTAATATCTTGGTTTGGGTCAAAATGATTACAACAAGAAAAAAAGGCCCACAATGGCCAGGAATATTACTTTGAAAAAACAAAAAAACGGCCCAAATACACAAGGGCCCAATAATATTAATAATACCCAAAAATCCCACATTGACACGTCGGTTTTCCATTCACGTGCTAAAGACCCCACCAAAGCACCCATCAAGGACACTCCCGATCAACCTAGCACGAGCTATATCTCTAAAAATATGAGACCTCACAGTAAGCTGCCGATAAAGGGGCCTACTAAGGGCGCACCCAACTCCTCATCTCTTTCTCTCTCCTAAAAACCTAAGGCTCACCTTACGAAGCGCCGCCAGCCATTCTCACTAGGAATCCCCATTCAGAGCAAAAGATCGATGAACAGTCCAATGCAGAAGATAATCATCACACTTCTGATATGGAGTTGACAGCTCCCGTCACGTCCTGCGGATCTCCACCGGCTATGAAATCTTACAATATGGACAATCCTCCTAAAATCCAAAGCCTTAACCTGAACCAAAGTCACACTCCCCCTAATATTGTTGGAAACACCCAACCCAGAAGACAACCAACAAAACACCCCACCACCTCTAACCTATGTGACAGCACCATTGCCGACCGACCACACGGCGGTGTCATGGTTGGAAATGGCACTACAGGGCTAAGCCCTAACTCTGAACCTCAATGTCGAGGGCAGACCTGTGAATCTCATCATCCAGAACCCTCTTTATTTGTCACACATTATCAAGGAAGGGATGAACCAAGCCTTGGCCAACTTTGGCCACCAACTATGGTTACAAACCCTTCTTCAGCCCCAACTTTATGGGACACTAAACACCATGTCAACCCAAGATCTGAATATGCTCATGAGTCAAGTTTGTCAGACCATGCCGTTCTTTCCCTCAATATAGCCAGAACTTCTGCCGCTCAACCCAACCTTTTTCCCATGGACACCACCAATGAAACCATGGGAACAACAGTCCCAGATCAGCCGAGGACAGGTAGAAAACCAAGAAAAGGGAAATTCGTCAGTGCTGAGCATCTGAGAAAAAACAATCATGGTATAGTGCGTCTATTACTAGACTTTGGAGTAACAATACCGAACACCTATACTCTGAAAAAACAAGTGACAGTAGAATTCAAAGAGCTATTCAGTGAAGCTACTATCGCTCTCTGTCCCAAGAGCCTGATTGCTTGTTCGATGAATCTGAAATGTCAACAGGGGGAAACAATTCTGATTGTGAATCTAATCCCCATTCTGAAAATGATAGAGCAATCCCAAAGAGGGAAAGGGAAAGCTTAGGAACATACCCCTGCCTAAATGAATCCTCTGATGGATTTCGTCATCTGGAATACAAGGGGTGCAAATAGCCTGGAGTTTTGTAGGCATTGCGATGCAATGGTTAAAATGCATCGTCCTGCAATGCTTGTTCTGCTAGAAACGTGCATGGCTAAACACAAGCCCCTAGTGGATGCTTTTAATTTTGGGAAAAGGGTCAAATATACCCCTCTACTTTAGTTTATCCGCTAACTTTGCCCTCCGTTAGACAAAGTAGTCAAATACACGCCTCCCGCTACAAATTGGGGCCAAATATACCCCTACCATTAGCAAAGTTTCGAAAATACCTCTATTTCTAACATATTTCCACATAAACAAGTCTAGTCATTAGAATTGGGTGACATGGACCCACATGGCATTTAACTTATTCTATGTGGTGCCTACGTGAATTTTTTTTAAAAACAATCTGGAAAATTGATTTTTCTAAAAACAAATCTGTTAAAAATGGCTTTTATTAAAAATCTGAATTTTTTTGATTTTATAAAACCCGCTTCTTAAAAAAAATATTCTGGAAAATTGTATTTTTTAATTAAAAAATACAGATTTAAAAAAATTAGGACACTTTTAAAAAAAAAAATACTCTACAGTTTTCAAGATTTAAAAAAAAATCATTTTCTATATTTTTTAACTAAAATATCCAATTTTCGAAAAAACGGGTTTTATTAAAACAAAAAAGTTTTAGATTTTTAATAAAAGCCATTTTTTCAGATTTGTTTTTAAAAAATCAATTTTCTAGATTGATTTTAAAAAATAGCCACGTAGGCACCACATAGAATAAGTTAAATGTCATGTGGCATTCATGTCACCCAATTCCAATGACTAGACTTGCTTATGTGGGAATATGTTAGAAATGAGGGGTATTTTTGTAATTTTGGTAACATTAGGGGTATATTTGGCCCCATCTTGTAACGGAAGGGGTATATTTTGCTACTTTGGTTAACGGAGGGCAAGCCAATAAACTAAAGAAGAGGGGTATATTTGACCCTTTTCCCTTTAATTTTACTGCTCACTTTCAATCTATAGCAGTGGGTATTTCTGGAGGAATAGCCATTATGTGGAAAAACGATATCCTCAAATGAGAAGTTCTCTCCACATCTTAGCAAGGAATTCACGCCATGGTCAAGGTATTGTCCACTTCCTGGCTATTCTCAGCAATCTATGCTAGTAACTCCCTCTCTAATAGAATTGACCTTTGGGACAACCTTATTAATATTGCCCAGAACTATAATGGATAATGGTTTATTGGTCGCGATTTCAATGAGGTTCTGCAAACTAGGGATAAATTTGGTGGTAATAATATCAATAGTAGAAGGGTCAACTTATTTTGGAACTGTCTATGTCAATGCAATCTAGTTGACCTAGGGTATTAAGGCAGTAAGTACACTTGGTCCAACAAAAGATATAAAAATAGGCAGAACCTTATCCTTGAAAGGCTAGGCAGGTGTCTGGCTAATGACTCTTGGATAAATGACTTTCCTGATGCAACTGTGACTCATCTCCCTAGAACCCATTCAGACCACTACCCCTTACTTGTCAAGCTTGATAATTCCATCCTTAGCTATAATAGTAGACCCTTTAGAATGGAAACCATATGGTGTGGGAATCCCTCTTTCCATACTTTGGTCCACAATGTGTTTGAACCTCCCAACAATCTCCAAAAATGCCATTAAATCTTTCCAGACCCATGCCACTGACTGGAACAAGAACACCTTTGGCAACATCTTCCTCAAAATGAAAAGAATACTATCCAAAATTGATTGGATCCAGAGATCCCAAAACTACCAATTCAGTGACTTCCTCCTTAATCTTGAAAATAATCTGCCCCATGCTTAAATATGAAGAAGATTTTTGGAAAATTAAGTTCAAAATCAATTGGTTGTGTTACACCTCGGACATTTCGTGTTGTTGTGCAATGAATAGACTAACGCAGTCTTAAGGTGAACATGAAGTCCATATGACCCCAAGGAGGGTATTTGGTAGTTTAAAGGTGTATACTACAAGATTTTTGAAGTATTACAAATCGGAGAAATTAAGTTCGTCGAAGGAAGTGAAGCATAAGTTGTGTTTGGGAAGGTTTAGCAATTATCAAGCTAATATTTATTTAGTAATGTCTTGAGGAAGAGCTATAGGTCTCCTTATATGGTTAATGAAGTGTTATGTAAGTGTTAAGAAGGTTCCACAAGGATTGGAAGTCAAATGAATCGTCGAGAGAAGTTTTCGAAAAACTGTGGGTTATACGACCACTTATACGGACCGTATAAAGTTATACGGCCCGTATAAATGGTCCGTATAACCATGGCAGAGAAGGGTGTTTCCATGGTGGGATTATACGGTCACTTATACGGACCGTATAAGTGTCCGTATAACCAAGACGGGCAACTTTTTCTTTTTTGTTTAAATAGATGACCCTTGTTCTATTTTCTCATTTCCAACATTTCCCCAAGTCTTAAAAGCCCTAGAACCTTCTCTCAAGCATATTCCACACAAACCCAAGGGAGATTATAGATCAAATAGCAAGAATCAAAGGATCCAAGTGTTGGAAGGCTCAATAGGGTTTGTAGAACTCAAGATTTTCTTTGGTATTGAAGCTAGGGTTTTCATACAAGTTGGTAACTTGATCCAAAGCTCATTTCTATGATATAAAAGGTTAGTTTCCCTGTCTATTTCATGTTTTTAAGAATGTTTGGTTGTTGGATAGCTTAGATGAGGGAAGACAGTAGAAGATGAAGTTCAAATGTAAAATTCATGACATTTTGAGTAGCAACTTACCTTGGGTTATCATTGTTAGAATGTTATGATTATAATCTCGTTATGAAGGGTAATAACGATGACAAGAAATTGTTGTGTACGATTGTGTAAAGGGTTGGTGTGAAGTTGTTGATATAAGTTGAATATGAGAATGAATTTTGAGACTTAATAAAATATGACTACTTGTTTATGATATTGTGGATGTTATTATAGTTGTTTGGGAGTTTTTTTTTTTTTTTTTTTTGCAATACAATGGAAGTCAATAAAACAGAGGAAATGCTGCCCAATTTTCTCTAGCTCATGAATTATTCTAGTTTGGGCTTAAGAGTGTCTTTAAGACTTAACCTTAGTATGATCCTTTTTAAATATAAATTTTGTGAACGTGGAAGGAGAACGTTAAACGATTAAGGAGACGTTAAGGTATGTTAAGGCTATTCCTTCTTTATTTTGGCATGAACCTATGTTATGAGCCAACAAACGATTAAATGAGCTTCCATATTACTCTACTCTTAGAAGCACTAAAAGTATGTCAGTCTTTGATGTTCCTATACCCCGTATGATTATTCCTTCTGTTCATGGGTGTTGAGATTTCCTATAGTGATGATGTTAGCTCAAAAGATGTTCATCGGAGATAGTACGACCATGTGTCACTCCGAGAGTTTTATGTACTCAGTTTGTATATACATTGCATTCATATATTCATATGCATATTGACCCGTGACTAGAAGGCATTATATACGCGAATATTATATGTATATGGGGTATGGGGAAAGTGTTATATCTCGCATTTTGTACGTCGGAATATTTTTTTAAGTTGGTTGCGACGAGTTATGGGCAAGGCTATTTTCTGACTTTGTTTCAAGACATAGGTGCTAATGAATTTGATTAGATGGAAAGTTAGACGTTTCATGAAAATTTGGGGCCAAAAGTGAAGTGTTGGAATTTAAATTCATGAAAAAAAATAACCATGTGGCCATGAACATGACTTGTGGGCCATAGGCCACATGTATGAAGAATATGTGTAGTATTGGATGACTTATTAAGTCATCTTTATTATTTTCATCTCATGGAAATTTCTAGAAAATTTGAGAATTGAAAAAAAAAAAGGGGGGGGGGGGGGGAATGGCCAAGAAGAGCACATGACCAGCCATGTGCCACTTATATTTATATATATATATGTATAAGTTATAACCAAGCAAGACCAATTCATCTTTTCCACTTTGGAAATTTCAAGAAAGATGAAGAAAAAACAAGAAGGAGAAAAACGGCCAAGCATGGCTGATTTGGTCCTTGGAAAATTGATCATGGCAAATTATTTTCTCCTTGTTTTCCTACTAAATGGAAGGTCCTTATTAACATGGGATGATTGTTGGAGCAAGCAAGTTCCTTATTCTTGCAAAATATCAAGCTAGCCGAGTGAAGAACAAGTGAAGAAGGTATGGTTCAACCTTTTCTTTTATATGTTATAAATGGTTTGTGGATGTTGTAGTATGTAGAAATGAACAAAAATCATGAAAATATGGATGTTGGTGTTGAACCGAATATATGTGTGTGTGGCCGTGTGTGTGTAGTAATGTAGGAGGGATGAATTAATTGTGTTTAGCATGTTTTTGTATTGTTGTAATGTGTAGAAATGAAGGGAAATCATGGAAGTGGTGTATTGATGTTGTGGCCGAAAATGGGTGTCTTGTATGCCAAGAATGAAATAAGTTTATTTAGTGTTTTGGTTGATTGTTGCTATAGATTCCAAGATGGAAATGAATGTTTAATAATTCATATTGGGTTTGTAAATGTTGTGGGCTGTTTTGGAAAGTAACATGATTTTAATATAGGTTCTTGTGTTTATGAGAATGATGATTGCTAGTATGCGGAGCATTGGTGTAGTTTATGAATTCGGAGGAAAGAAATGTGTCGTCATTGCTCTTGTGGAATATGGCAAGTTTCGGGTCATGTTGTGCATTGGCCGGGCTGTTTGGAACATTGCACGGGTTGCTTGGAATGTTCTTTAATCGTGTTTAAATGGTTTCGGATCAATACTTGAACGTATGATCAATGAAGTCGAATCGACCGTATGTAGATTATTTGAATATAAATGAAATGTTGTTGACTTGTATAGAAAGGAATTATTGATGTTAGAATGCGTTCTGAATCACTTATGGATATCGTTATCATGTTTGTTGGTTTGGTTGTTGTCGATTTAGCCGAGTTGAATTCTCGGGGATGTCCGATTTATGGGGAAATCTTTCGAAATTTCGGTAGAAAAAGTAATAGCGTGGAATTGGATTCTTCGATGTTTATGACTAACATTCGATATTTATTGACGTTGTGTAGACCTTGGAGAGTCGAGACTCGAATTCGGATTAGCTTAGGAAGTGGCTAAGGTATGTAAAGCCCGCCCCTTCTTTCTTTGGCATGTCTTAGTTAAAAATAAGTTATGATACGAATTACGAGGTAACTCCACTCTTGCGGTCCGAGCATGTTTATGATCCATATTTGTTCCTGACATTCATATTCTTAATGTAGTCAAATTATGATTTCTATGTTTTTCGCATGAATGGATTTCAAGGATTGCATAAAAGTTGGGTTCAAAAAGAGTGTTTCATAAATGATTCTGAAA
Organism: Lycium ferocissimum; assembly: GCF_029784015.1. Classification (NCBI taxonomy): domain Eukaryota; kingdom Viridiplantae; phylum Streptophyta; class Magnoliopsida; order Solanales; family Solanaceae; genus Lycium; species Lycium ferocissimum. Next base: position 32,617,838 of record NC_081344.1, read on the forward strand.
CTACGAACGTCCGTAACTTTCACGTAAAAGGCTCGGACCGCTTCGATATGCTCGTAGGAATGTTACATAATGACTAATGTCCGTAACATTCCGAGGCAGGCTCGGATTGATTTGACATATGATTATGATCTTTATGATACTCCATTGTGCTTATAATATACGATATGTTCCCGAATAATGTCCAAAAGCTTTTTGATATAACTATTGTCCCATTTCGAATGACGATTCATTATGATTACGGTGAGTCCGTGATTATGATTTATATGCATATGGTTTCTCACTACCTCGCTCGTGCAAGCTCAATATGTCCTTCACCGAGTCCCGGCCGGTACGCATTCGTGCAACTTCTCTCGCATTGTTCACCGAGTCCCTCGCTAGGGCCGGCACGCTTATATATATATATATATATGATATGATGATGTGATGAGATGGAGATGGCGGCCGGGATGGCATACCGAGTCCCCTTGCTAGGGCCGGGTACGTTATTCACCGAGTCCCTCACTAGAGGGCCGGGTACGGTATGTATATATGTATATCTGCATGCATACATGATCATGATATGATTTTACTCACCGAGTCCCTCATTAGAGGGCCGGGTACGGTATATACGTACGATGATATGATGATACGATTATGATACGATTTTATTTACCGATATATGTATGTGTATGACAAATGTTTTCAAAAGGCAAGTGTTATGATTTTTCCGTACTCTTTACTTCAGTGTGGTCCCGCTTATTATATTTCATGCTTTACATACTCAGTACATATTCCGTACTGACCCCCTTTCTTCGGGGGCTGCGTTTCATGCCGCGCGGTACACCGGATGAGTTAAAGACATTAGCGAGAAGATGTTCCGGCGGGGATTGGCGAGCTCCGGCTTGCCCGAGGTCGCCGAGTCAAAGTATTATGTTATAATATCATGTTCTGTGCTAGAGACTTTGCAGACAGTGTCGTGGGTATTAAATGTCGGTTATGTAAATGGCTATGTAAGCCGGTATATTATTATGCGTGGTGTTATAAGTTTCATATGTTGCAAGATTTTATTTGATTTGAGAAAGACAAAAGTATATTGTTCTTCGATAAATTTTCGTTATACATTTGTGTCATGATTTGAAAGCTAGCGTTATTATGAGTATTAGGTGAGTCAGCGGGTTCGCTCGGCCCTAAATAAGGGTCGGGTGCCCATCACACCCTAACAGAAATTGGGGTGTGACAGAAAGGGATAGGCGTTATATACGCATTACTACCTGATCAGCTGGTGCACCTTGATGATGATACATGGATCGGGCCGTACGTTCCTCGGCACTATTATATATGGATCAAGTCGTACGTTCCTCGGCACTATTATATGATATATAGATCGGGCTGAACGTTCCTCAGCACTATGACCTATATTTATACACATGAGCATGATTATCATTGAGAGCATGTCGATTATGCGCCCACAGTGGCATTGTCAGTTATACAGATACTTGTTCATACCAATCTATGCAGACAGTCAGTTTAGCTTTGAGTTTCAGATTTTGTTCATGATTCTCATGCTTATACTTATGTTGTTTTTATGCCTTACATACTCAGTACATTATCCGTACTGACTCCCCTATTGCTCGGGGGGCTGCATTCATACCCACAGGTTCAGGTAGACAGTCAGGTGGTCCAGCTTCATGGGACCTCTATATCCAGCAGTGGTCAGTGAGCTCCATTTGATCCGGAGCTGCAGTCTATTTTAGTATGCCATTCTTTTGAGATGTATATGCATATGGGTATGACGGGGCCCTGTCCCATCCTTTCTACAGCTTGATATTCTAGTAGAGGTTTGTAGACAGATGTATGTATATGTCCGATGATATAGCCTTGTCGGCTCCTATTCTTTTGTGTACAGTATATGTAGCAGCCTAGTTGGCTTGTACTGTTCTTTCAGCTTGTATGTAAGTAAATGTACAAAGTTCATGATGTCGCCCTTTCATGAGGTAGTATGAGATCAATTTAAGTCACTTATAGGCCCTTGATGTTCAGATATAAGTATAGGGGTGTTTGGTCACTAGAGGTCAGACACTCATCACGACTCATCGGTTGGGTCATGACAGGTTGAGTGAGGGAGATACCAATACTAAATTCTTCCATCTCTCCACTCTCAATAGAAGAAGGAGAAACAGGATTCTTACCCTTACAGATAATGTGGGAAATGTAATCATTGACCAGTCCCTCATCAAGCATAACATCCTTTCTTACTTCTCTGCTCTCTACAATACTGACAATCACTCTTCCCCTTTCAGTCATGACCCCAAAACCAGTCAAGGCATCAGTCTTACCCCCCATATGGAGGAAGTTATTGATACCAACCTTAGGGACTCTGAAATCAAGATTACCCTGAAATCCTTCAAGCCCACCAAAGCTCCTGGCCCTGATAGGCTACACCCCATGTTCTTCCAGGAATACTGAAACTCTTGTTACATCTTGGAGATTTCGAGTTGTTTGAATTATGAGTAGACTAGCACGAGCCTAAAGTGGACATGAAGTCTTTATAGGGTTAATGAGAGTATTTGATAACTTTAAGCGTGTATCTTGAGGTTTTGGAGCCATATGACTTGGTGGAAGCAAGTTCGTCGAAGGAAGGGGAATTTGAGTCATGTTTTGGGAAGATTCCGTATTAATTGAGCTATACCTTGTTTAGCAATATCTTGAGAGGGAGCTATAGGGCCCCTTAGATGGTTAATGAAGTGTAACTGAAGTGCCAAGTAGGTTCGATAAGGATTAGAAGTCAAACGAATCGAAGGGAGCAACATATCGGAAATGGCAGTTTGATGGACCGTAGAGTATTTGACGACCCGTCAAATGGTGGAGCCACCACCGTGAAATAGTCCCAGTGAGCCTACTTGGCTGGGCTATTTGACTGTCAATTTGACGGACCGCAGGACGTTTGACGGTCCGTCAAAGTGGACGTCAAAATGGCCGACGGGATTTTAAGTGACGCTTTACCTCATTTGGGTTCATTATTTTCCCAAATCAGATCCTAGAGCTCTCCAAAACCCTCTCTCTAAGTTCATACACTAATCCATACCAAACCCAAGAGAATTAAGATATTCAAGTGCTAAGAAACTGACTAGGGTTTATGAAGCTCAAGATTTCCTTTGGTGTTGATGTTGGAGACTTCACTTTAGAGGAGTAAGTTGATCCAAGACTTGTTCTTGTGTGATTAAGGTAAGTTTTTACATCCCTTGCATATAGTTAAGGTTGTTTGATTGTTGTACCATTTGGTTGAAGGAAGAAAAATGAAAAGAGAGTTCAAGTATAAATGTGAGGATATTATGAGCTATAAGTTAACTTGAATTATGATTCTTGGCATGTTATGAGTATAATCTTGTTGTTGGTGGTACTAATAATGTTGGGGAAGTGTTGTATACAGGTGTATATGGGGTTGTGTAGAAATTTTTATTATGAGTGATTATGAAAAAGGAGTTGTGGGTATTGAATGGAGCCTAACTTGAATGAAGTCTCTTAATTATGGTATTGTAATAATGTCATTGTTGATTGGGAGTTGTTTTGGAATTTTGTAGAAGTAGATGAAATAGGGGAAATGCTGCCTAATTTTCGCTAGCTCACAAATTATCCTAGTTGAACTTAAGAGTGTCTTTAAGACCTAACCTTGGTATGAACCCTCTTGAATGTAGATTTCTCGGGCTTTGGAGGAGAATGTTAAGTAGTTAAGAAGACATAAAGGTATGTAAGGCTAACCCTTCTTTCTTAAGGCATGATCCTATTGTTGTATACCTATACGTGAAATGCATAATGTTTTCCATGATGACTCCATTCCTAGAAGCACTAATGCTCATAGATCTTGATACTCCCATGATATCATTGATCCCATCCTATGATAGTCGATCCTTTAAGGAAAGATATAGTGATAATGATGATGATAATGTTACTTTTACTTATGTAATCCTATATGTGTGTGTGTGTGTGTATATATATATATAAAGCTATGTTGTGACACCGAGCCTATATCGCCGGGTATGATATCTATTGCTCACACACCACTGATCAGTTGGGTACGAATAACACCGAGTCCCCTTGTGGTCGGGTACGAATAACACCAAGTGCCATTGTGGCCCGGTATGAATAACACCGAGTCCCATTGTGGCCGGGTACGTTACACACCGAGCCCTGGAAAGGCCGGGTATGTTATGATGATGATGCTATTTATACATGTATGTATATGTATATGTATGGAAGGTCTCCTTAGCGAAAAGGGTAAGTAAGTGTGATGTAACATCTTAAGAGGTATAAGTGGCTCTTCTATCTTATGTTATCCTTCATGATTTTATCATGTGATTACTTATGCTTTACATATTCAGTACATTGTTCGTACTGACATCCTTTTGTTTGTGGATGATGCGTCATGCCTGCAGGTGGACAGGGAGACAGACTCGACCCTTAGGCTACTTTATCAGAGATTGTCTAGATGGGCTCCATTTGGTTCGGAGCTGCAGCCATTGGTACTACTCTTTTGTGTATTTATATAGGCATGGTGGGGCCCTATCCCGTCTTTATGATGTTACATACTTTTTCTAGAGGCTCGTAGACAGTTGTGAATAGCTAGATGTGTCTCAGCCTTATCGGCTTATGTATATATACGTGGGCATAGTTGATGATGTTGCTATAAAAGTGCCTTAGTCCGATGAGATTCGTATTATTGATGCATAGGAATTGCGAGTTATCCATGCGGCTCACCTAGCTATGGTTGTGAAGGTATGATGAGAGGTGCTCTGTGAGCTAGTTCCGGGTGCCCGTCATGGCCCTCCGGTTGGGTCGTGACAAAAGTGGTATCAGAGCAGTTCGTCCTAGGTTGTGTCTACGAGCCGTATCTAGTAGAGTCTTGTTTATGGGTGTGTTGCGCGTCACACTAACAAACAGGAGGCTGCGGGCATTTACGAATGAAAGACCTTCTTTTCTTCATAGATCGTGCGATAGAGCCATAATATAAGAGTTTCCCTTTTCTTAACCGTGTGTTATGTTTTTCAGCGATGCCTGTAAAGAGAAAAGCTACAGCAGCCCAAAAGGGCAAGACAGTGGCAGGAAGGCGGACTGAGAGAGTACCGCCAACAGATATAGAGGAGGGTGAGTCCCAGAATGAGGTTCCATCTCGGTCCTCTCACTCATTGCCTGCTTCAGAGGAGCATGAGAGAGCCTCAACTCCAGCTCCAGCACCCCCAGTTCCTCCACTAGATGCCTCAGGCCAAGAGATGAAAAAGACCATCCATTTACTGACTCGGTTAGTCGCCGCTCAGGCGCAGCGGCAGGGTACGGGTCATGGAGATCGGGTTGTTAGTACCAGAGCCCGTGTTTTTATTAGTTTGAACACTCCGAAATTCTTTGGGTCAAAACCGGATGAGGACCCTCAAAGCTTTATCGATGGAATGTTGAGCACACTTCGGTTAATGCATGCCTCGGATGTTGAGTCAGTAGAGTTGGCCTCCTATAGATTACGGGAGGTTGCGATTCATTGGTATACGGTTTGGATGTCTTCTAGAGGATTCAATGCACCTACTCCGGTATGGCAGGAGTTTGTGGATGCTTTTATCCGACACTACTTACCACCAGAGGTTCAGCAGGCTAGAGCCGATAGGTTCTTGAATCTTAGACAAGGAAGTATGAGTGCCCTAGAGTATAGCCTCCGCTTCAATTCTTTGGCTAGGTATGCTCCGGCCATGGTAGCGGATATGAGAGATCGTGTTCATCGGTTTGTGAGTGGCTTAGGGCCACACTTGATGGATAAGTGCTTGACTGTAGCACTTCAAGATGGTATGGACATTTCTCGCATTTAGGCCCATGCCCAGAAGTTAGACGAACGGCAATAACAGCAAAGAGGTGAGCGTGAGCATGATAGGGGTCATAGCAAGAGCGCTAGATCTTCGGGTCTGACTAGTGAGTTCAGAGAAGGGAAAAGACAGCAGTATTCTAGGCATTCAGGCCATTCCCTGAATAGTGCATGTCATAACCCGACTAGGGGGCCATGACGGGTACCCGGAGCTGACTACCGAGCACCACTTATTATACTAATCACCATACTCATCTTGAATGCATTTATTATCTCCAAAGCAGCATAGTCTATATAACTAAGCCCTCACGGCTGCAAAAATGATATACAAAAGTACAATGTGATCATCATGGGACATCAACTACCCACACGTACGTATCTACGAGCCTCTACTAGAGTACTAGACATAAGGACGGGACAGGACCCCGTCGTGCCCAAATATATACACAAAAGAATATGATCATAAGTAGCACCTTCCAAATAGTGAAGTGCTCTTGTGAATCCGCTGATAAGCTCCTACGGATATGCACCGTCTCCCGGTCTACCTGTGGGCATGAACACAGCGTCCAAAAAGAAAGGACGTCAGTAGGAATATTGTACTGAGTATGTAAGGCATGAATAATACTAAAATTATAAAGAAATCATGGAAACATAAGGCGAAGATATAACCTGCTTAACCTTTAAAAGAAAACACATGTTATGCATATCACATATACCATCATCGTTAGCCCGCGCCCGAGTAATCATCACACGCCGCCCACTAGTGGTGTCATGTCCGGCCTTCTAGGCACGGTGTGTTATACCCCGTACTTTGTACATTGGAATATTCTAAGATGATTGCGACGAGTTATGGACAAGACTTTTAATTTCCGGTTTTGTTGATTTTGTCTCAATGCATAAGTCGCATATTCATCTTTTGTTGGCATGAAGTGTTAAGGGTAAGGTTGGAATAAGGAAAAATTAGAGAATGAAAGTTGGAAGAATTTGGGACCTAAAAATGAATTATGGAAAGTTGGCCATTATTTGAAAAATTGGCCAAGTGGCCGGCTTGTGTGTGTGTGTGTGTGGAGTGGTGTGGGCCATAGGGCCATGTGTTTAAATTATATATGTAGCCAAAGATGACTAAGTAAGTCATCTTATTCACTTCCACCCTTGAGAAAATTCAAGAAACCTTGAGAGCCAAGGAGAAGGCCATTCGGCCATGGTAGAAAGAAAAGGGAAGATCAAAACTTCTCTTCAAAAAATATTTTCTTCTAGGTTTCCTCCTAAGTTGAAGGTCCTTGTTAACATGGCATAGTTGTTGGAACAAGGAAATCATTTTTGTGCCTTGAACAAGATTCTAGCCGAGAGTGAACAAGGTGGAAAGGAAAGGTATGGTTCAATCTTATTTTTCATGTCTTATGAATGATTTGCGCATGTTGTGGTATGTAGAAATAAATGAAATATATGAAGTTGTGATGTTGAAGTAGTAGTCGTGTGGTATAGGTTGGCCGTGCATGTGTAGAATTGTGTTGGAGTAATGAATTAATTGTATTCAACGTGTTGGTGTGTTGTTGTAATGTGTAGAATGTGGATGAAAACCATGGAATGTGTGTATTGTGGTGTTGGCCGAAAATGGGCTGATTTGGTGTAGGTATATGGACTAATGTGATGTAGTATGTTTGGGTTGTTGTTGTTATATAATTTATGATGTAGAATAAAGATTTGATGGTTCAAGATTGGAGTTGTGATTGTGCGGGCTGTTTTGCTAGCTAATGTGAATTAAATATGCTTCCCTATATTTATGGTAATAATGTTGTTAAATGTGTGGATTGTTGGCGTCATTGATGAAATTGGAAGAATGAAACGTATTGTTGATGTCCCTATGGAAATTGGTGGTTTCGGGTGGCTTGGTATATTGGAAGGGTTGTTTGGAATGTTATGTGGGTTGTTGGAAATGTTATTGACTCGTGTTTGAAAAGTTGAATTAGTATTTGAATACGCGATCGTTGATATTAGTTTGGAAATATGTAGTTAAGTTGAATATAATTGAAATGTTGTCAAAGAATGTGGAAATGACTTGTTAGTGCTAGAATGCGTTTGAAATTACTTATTGATGTTGTTGGAATGGTTGTTGGTATTGTTGTTGAAGATTTGGCCGAGTTAAATTCTCGGGGCGTCCAAGTTACGGGGAAGTGCGCCCAAAATTTCGTAGCAAAAGTAGTGGTTTGGAATCGAATTCTTTGACGCTTATGGCTAATGTTCGACGCCTATTCATTGTTGTAGATGTTGAAGACGAGACCTACGTTTGGATTAGCTTAGGAAGCAAGTAAGGTATGTGAAGCTTACCCTTCCTTTCTTTTGGCATGTCTTAGACGGATTAAGGTATGACATGATTTGTGCCTCGGGGTAACTCCATTCTTAAGTTTCGAGTATGCTTGTGATTCGTATTCGTTTTTTATGTTGGTACCCTTAGTATGGTCAGGCTATGGTTCGTATGTCCTTGATATGATTGAGTTTGAAATGCTGCGTAAGCGATGCTTATATGTTTCTTAATATTCGTATCCTTAATGCGGTCGAGTTATGATCCTTACGTCTCTTGTATGATTAAATGTCTAAGGTTGCAAAAGAGTTATATTTTCAAAAGAGTTTTGTTTTTAAACAAGATATGTCCCTAAACGATTTCGAAACTACGAACGTTCATAACTTTCGACTAAGGGCTCGGATCGCTTTGATTCTTTCGCAAATGATTTCATGACGAGTAAGGACTCAAATTTTTATAGGCGGGCCTGGATTGGGTTGACGCTCGTCCGTGGGTCCCATGACTTTTCTATGTTGGTTTTGAATGACCTAGTTTTTTTAAAAAGGGATTTAATACGACCACTTCTCCGATCCCAAGCATGATTATTTATTTACCTAACGAGTTGGAAATAAGGGTTTTACGCCCATGATTTTGATACGCAACTATGGTTTTTGAAGTTCGGTTTGATATGCTTCCGAGAGAGATTCGGAAGAAAACCTCGATTTGACTATCGTTTTGATTTGAACTAATAGTTCGCTTTGGTTATTCGGTTGAGTTTGAAATGATGATTTGTATGATTATGGATACTTACGATCTGCCGTGCGTTACGTTATTACCTCTTTCACCGGATCCCGGGTAGGTATATGATCGTGCGCACTATGATATACTCGGTGTTATCTTGTGTTACGGTTCCGAGACCTCGCCATAGGGCCGGGTTCCGTTTATGGAGTTATCTTTGTGATATGGCTTATGATATGTTGTGATGGTGTGTTATGTTCGGGGTGTACGGAGATTTGAAACACGGTGTGTTATGCGTTTGTGTTGTGGCGCGGACGATAGGGTGGCGACCACGTTCTGTCCGCCGGGTCCTATGGACCGCATTTGATATGTGATGATGTATGATGATATGATGAGTTTGTTCACCGATGGTGGGGCAAACCCAGTGGTGGGGCAAACCCAATGATGAGGCAAAATTCCACATTGGTTTAGGCAAATCCCACATTGGTTTAGGCAAATCCCACATCGGTTAATGTTATTTCGAATGACAGATTAGGATGTGTTCGGTATGAGTATGTATGATTTGTGTGTCGGATGTGAGTACTGGGTAGTTGGGTTATTACGACTTCGCTTTCTGTACTCCCTACTTTGATTATGACCTCGTTTGATGTATGCTATGCTTTACATGCTCAGTACATATTTCGTACTGACCCCCTTTCTTCGGGGGCTGCGTTTCATGCCACGCAGGTACCCACGGATGAGTCGGTGATGTTGAAGATGTTCCATTTGGATTGGCGAGTTCCATTTCTTCCGGAATCTTGCCGAGTCCGAGTGCTTGTATGGTATCTAAGATGTTAGTAGAGACTTTGCGGAGCGTGTCGAGTGTATGATATGTCGGGTACGTTTTGTAAGCGGCTATGTAAGCGGTGTGTTTGTATGCATTATGCTATCGATGTGTTTGGCAAGCGGCTATATAAGCCGAAATCTTTGTTGTGCCTTATATTACAGTTTCCATACGATTGCAGATTTTATTCGGTTTGAAAAAAAAACGAAAGGCACGTTTGTTTTCTGAAAAATTTTCATTACGTGCGTATGTTATGTTTTGTGGGCCCAGTATGGTCATGAGTATTACGGTAGTCAGCGGGTTCGCTCGGCCCTAGGTAAGGGTCGGGTGCCCATCATACCCTATCGGAAATTAGGGTGTGACACGGTGTAACCATAAGCACCCCACATGAGCGATGAAATGTCCGGCCATCTAGGCACGATGGAATCGTATGCAGCCCGCCTTCGCGGTGACATATCTGGCCCTCTAGGCACGGTGTAAGCGTATGCAACCCGCATTAGCGGTGACATGTCCGGCCCTCTAGGCACGGTATAATCTCATCATCATATACATCTCATAAAGCATGCATAAGAAATCAATTAAATACTACAACTCTATCGGGATGACGTAAGGTCGAGAAACTCCACCCCCACCCCCCCCCCCCACCCCCGATTTTCATTATGGAGTAATCATAATCATCATATCTCACCTTGAAGGAACTAGCATAATAAGGTGGGTCTAGCAATAATGGATAACATCAAAGAATCGTTCAAAGATCATTAACTTCGTGGAAATATCATATCATACGCTTTGGAATTTCTAGACTTAGACTCATCATCATCATTGTCATATTCATAACATATCTCTTATCTCTATCTCATAAGAAGCTCTTTATAAACATTGACTCATATTTTTCGGAATGTAAGAAGGTCATGGAAAGATAAAAGAAGTCATATCATAGGATTCATGCCTTAGAAAAGAAGGAACTAGCCTTACACACCTTTTCGCCTTTCTAAATTGCCGACTATATGCTTCCTTCCAAGTTCGTAAGTCTACATTCAAAGGAATTCGTGCTAAGATTAGATAATTGGAGGTACACTTAGGCTTAAGCTAAAACTAACAAAAATTGGGCAGCATCTCCTCTGTTTTTACAACATCCCCCATATGATATAATAGCTCCCAAACATCAATAACAACATCACAATATCACAATATCACAATCAACAATCTTCATCAATTATACATTATTCAATTCTGCCAATTCCATTTCAAATCTTCCATAACTAAAATTACCACACCACATCGTATTCGTCGACACACAATGCTTCTTCAACACTCCTAATATTGTTTGCAACAATATTAAATTCATAATATATCAAGAGTCATGATTCTTGTCAACTACTATTCAAGAATACCATTGTTTTCACATTTGAGCTCCATATTCAATCTCCTTCCATAATCCAAGTCTTTCAACCCCTTAATATTCTAAATAACATGAAATGATCATAAAACTTACCTTTGATTATGTAGAAATGAGTTTTAGATGGAAATGGTTCACTTGAAGAAAACCCTAGCTTCCATTCCAAAGAGATTTCGTGCTTCCATCAACTTTTGTTAGCATTCTTGCACTTGATTCTACTACTTTTTGGTGTTTGATCTTTGATTTCACCTTAGATTTGTCTTGGTATACTTGGAGGAAGGTTCTAGCACTTTTGAGAGTGTGGAAGAAGTGGGAAATGAGAAATAAGAAGAAGGGTCGTGCATATATGGGAAAAGAAAATCTGACCCGGCCCAAAATCTACGGCCTATTATGTGGACCGTACAAATCATACGGTCCGTATAAAGGACCGTACATTTCCTCCAGAATTTCATCCTCCTCTGGCAGAGTTCTACGGACTGATATACGGGCCGTATAAATTATACGGTCCGTATAAAGTACCGTACAATCCACAATTTCCCGAAACTTGTCCTCGTCGTTTCGTTTTGTCTCCAATCCTTATGGAACCTTATTGGCACTTGTTTAACACTTCATTAACAATCTAAGGGGTGTTATAACTCTTCTTTAAGACATCCTTAAGTCAACATTAACTCAGTACTTTGCAAATACTTTCCGAAACACAACGCATACTTCGCCTTTCTTAACGAACTTTCTTCTCTTGCTTCAAACGTCTTTGAAACCTTAATTAGAACCATTTAGTAACCTTTCTTGCTCATAGAATCATCATACACTTCTTACCCCGCGTTAATCTATTCACTGTGCAATGACATGAGATTTTTTGAGATGTAACATTCTTCCACCCTTTAAAAACATTCGTCCTCGAATGTTAAGTTCTCGGGGTGTTCTACCGAAATTTCGCTAGAGTTTCCCCTATAATATTGCACTACCATCATGTTACAGTAACCCAAATAAACACTACCACTCAGGGCTACGATATCACAACACACAATATGGCCACACATGACCAAAAGCATTAAAAGTAAAGCATTGCATTGCATACCTGGGGGCAATGGCGTCTCATCTCGAACCTCTTCTGGGAGTGGAGATAAATGCGTATATTTGGACTTCGTTCCCTCTTTCGCTTCCCAATGCATCTCTTCTACTTCCGCGTTCTTTTCTAATATCTTCATCAAGCTTACATCAGTTCTTCCTTCACTACTTCCAAACCATTTGAGAGGGCAGCAAAAAATTCTCATAAAATCTTTCAACAATCTTCCCCAAATCTTTTCGAAATGAAATTTCTGGACTCCAATGATTTAATACCCTCTCATTCTTGCAAGCTTTAAGTGACTACAGATATATATCAATTCTAAGCTATCTTACAGGTCTTTTCATCTTTCTTAAAGGCTTAACGTACGGGTCCTTAACATACCTTGGGAAGTTTGAAAACGAGCTCTATCCGCTTATTTATTCCAAAATGGAGGTTTACTAGAATGACCTATCTTTCCCAAATTTCTCGAAATGCATCGATCTTCAGACACTGGTAGGGAACCTAGCATTTTGACGAACTTTCATAGATAGCTTATATGATTCTTTACAACGGCCACACCTATTTCAGCTTTAGATTCATCCTCATTCTTGACTAGTACCACAAAATTGTCTTACACAAGTTTACTCCTTATTTCCTCCTTTATCCGCACTGCTCGCTTCCAGCTTCTCACTTAAATCCATCTTACTGCATTTGCTTCGCTGTGCAGCCTTAATTTCTTCGTGTTTGAGCACTCTAAGCTTGAAATTCTCGCATAATCCACAAACTTTCTCTTCTAAATGATCATACACATTCTTTTTTTTTAATGTAGGTTGCTACCATCCTGTATTTACATGCTTTTAAATGGTTCATTTTCGCTTCGACTCTCTTTTATTGTTAGTACCGCATCTTCCCGTTATCAAAGGCATTACTAAATTCTGAGTCAAGCACTCTGCCTTTAAGGCTTTCACTGTACAATGCTTCCTAAATTGTTATGCGACATTGAAAGTTCGCATCCATGTAACTTGCTTGCGGTGGTTATTTCACTTGACTTCTCATCTCAATCCATCATTCACTTCCCCCCTTTAGTCCAAATCTTACTCTCATCGCCTGTATCTCCTCACTATAAAATCATTCGTATGAGCCCTTATTATATGGAAATACCATTTTATTCTTTTCTACCTTACGCTTGAGCCGAAGCCGCATTACTCATGCGTGTATCTTCTTGGGATTAATACTGCTCTTCCTTCATATGCTCATCCGTTAACTCTACCTCGTAATCTACCTTATTGTTTTACAACTGCCATGTTGGATTCTCCGCCCGTTTTACATTCTATGGCCCATATCTTGTATTATCTCATTCTTATGCCTCCAGCGGCTACATTGCCTTGGAAGGTCGAAGACTACTTCTTTGATGGTCTCTTTTGGTTACCATTTTGTTGCCACCACTATCAAACCGTAAGGGAATTGCCTTTAGCCCTATGCACCTTTCCTCAATTCTATTTAAGACCCATAGATTGTCCTGCATATTTATCATTTCATCAATATAGCTCATGACCACCCTATACTCCCTATGCTTTATCATCCACAAACTCGCCCTCTCTTGGCTCACCTTTCCCAAATAATCACTCCCTGAGACCTTTACCGTATAACTCACCAGGGGTGCAATTTCATTTATTACTGTCTGGGGATACATATGAAGTCAGTCCATTGATCGTTCACAATCAGCCTTATTTCTTCTTCCGTCTTACTTCTTACCCTTTCCTTAGATGATGTCATCCACAGGACAATCGTTCTAAGCATATTTCAGAGTACCATTGACTACCCCTCCTCTTCTCATCTTATTTTTACGAATTATCTACCTTTTTTTTTCTTGAACTGCAACTTAAGGCTCAACGCCAATCCTTTCACACACTCTCCTCTGATCAGGTCACACCGCTATAGGAGCTTTGTCCCCTGCCATCTCAATATTTTAATAATAGGGTAGCGCTTGGCCCTTTTTAAAATTCTTGGGGAGAGGTGTCATGTAAACTCACCCCTCCTGCATAAGTATCTTACTCCACACTTGGTTCCACATTCCTTATCATTATTCAATCAGTCACACCATTCCCACGGTAAGATTCAAAATTTCAATCACTCCATGACACTTATTACTATTCCTACTTAATGTTAGGATATCCACAGGGTTTAATTCCCTTCCACCTTTTATTTATCGAGTTCTTTGTTCTAATGGACTTCCCTCTTATTTGCCTCGCTCCTACTCTTCCTCCTTTTTTTCTAACATTTCTACCACGCATATCATATATACTGAGCATTCATCACTTGTCATCCTTTGGTTTCGTCGACCAATCTTATCTTATTTTCGCTTCCTCTCATATTTGTAGTAGCAATCCCTGTTGTGTAATCGTTTGACCAAATTCTTGGATGCATAACTTAAACTATAACATATAACACAACTGCGATCATAAGGTCAACCAATTGCTAGGCAAGGAGCTTTTGTGAACACATCTCTTCTAATCTCTTTTCTTGAGGTATCGCCAAAGTCGTTAAGGCTAGCTTATAGTGACATAAAAGCTTCTCCCACTATATTTCTCAGGTGAAGCATAGCTTAATAATCTGATTCGGCGCATTATGCATCAGCTTACACATACACATCAAGTTTATCTCATAACTTAATGTTCCCCAAAATGAAGAGAGTTAACCAAATTTTCTAACTTACAACTTCTTCTAGAGTGCTTATCCCTTTAATTCTCCTTAGTATATAAAAATTCTCTCTATTTCAAGCACACCACTCCCCCTTCCCATATTCTTTATTCCATCCTAACCTATTCACCATTCCCTTAGTATAATATATACTCGCGATGTTTATCCTGCATTTTAACCACTAGCTCCGTCCTTAGTCACTCGTTGTTGGCCTCCTCTTCTGTTCACGGCAATTCTGTCTACAGTTTTCCACAATTTCCTTTAGATTCCTGGGAAAATTTTGGCAGAGTTTCCTTTGTAAGCATAACAATCCCAAACCTGCATACAGCCCAGAAAACACGTCCCATGCCTTAATAGGACACATGTCGAAACACATATATAATATGCAACTCAGCAGCACAAGATTGTTTACCATTAAAGGATATAGGTAATGAAGCTTGCCTCATAGGTTGTACCTGCACACTCTTTCTAGAATTCCATTATCTATATATATTTTCTACACACTATCAATCAACTTACTCGTAAATCATGATTCTGGCTATCACTGGGTCACTAACAAGCATAGACATCTCAAATTGTTTAATTGGCTCAGACTTTCACCTCAACACAGTCAACAACATCAGGAGTGATATATGACAGCGGAGGACCCAAATCAATCGATGCATACATATCATAAGAGGATACTGATAATATACCTGGGACAATATCAGGGGGAGACTCGGGATCCTGTCGCCCAGCTAACGCATAGTTATGATGCTGGGATCCACTTGGACTGGGCATTCCTCTTCGGTCTCTCTCACCGCCTACTAACATCTGCGGCCTTTGCCTCGGAGGGCGTACTGATGATGAAGAGCCAGCTGCCACCCCCGTAGACCGAACCTTATCTTTACCACGTAACGATGGACAGTGTCGCCTGAAATCGCCTGGCCGAGCACAGGCATAACAAACATCCAAGCCCAAGCGGCATGGTCCCCAATGTAACTTGCAACACTAAATACATCGTGGTACCGGTGATTTCATCTGGCTTGAATCACCCCTGTCTAGGGAACTAGGAACTCTAAAACTCTGGACTGGCCCCATGCAAGCAGATCTATTAGCACTAGGTCTAGAAAACTGTGGTGGCGCACTAGCCATTAAAAGAGCTGAGTTGCCTAGAGAATTGCTGCCTCGGGGCGCCTCCGGACTTATGATCAAACCTTGAAGACCTGACCCTCTTCCTCCAACTCCTGTTACCGTGGCCCTCATCCTACCGCTGAGCTTGTGCGGCTACTAACTGGGTCAGCAAAAGGATGGCCTGTCTCATCTCCTATCCCGAGGCATCTTGTAGAGGAACTGGGTGCTGGGGCCAAGGTTGAGACTCCCCTTTGACACTCTAAAGTAGGCAAAGTATGGGAAAACCGAAATAGGGCCTTACTCTGGGGTTCGATCTCCTCCATATCCATAGACGGCTCCCGTTCAATCCCCTCTTCGACTACTATCTTGCCCTTCTAGGCTGCTGTAACTTTTCCTTTCATCATTTTTGCTGAAAACATAATGCATGGTTAGGAAAGAAGGAATTCTTATAATATAGCTCTATCGTACTATCTATGAAGAAGAAAGACGGTCATCATTCCTAAATGCCCCGCAGCCTCCTGTTTATAAGTGTGGCGCGCTTCACACCCATAAATATGACTCTACTGGACACGGCTCGTAGACACATCCTAGGACGGAAATGCTCTGATACCACTTTTGTCATGACCTGATTAGGGGGCCATGACGGGTACCCGGAGCTGACTATCGAGCACCACTCATTATACTAATAATCATACTCATCTTGAATGCATTTATTATCTCCAAAGCAGCATAGTCTATATACCTAAGCCCTCACGGCTGCAAAAAATGATATACAAAAGTACAATGTGATCATCATGGGACGTCAACTACCCACACGTACGTATCTACGAGCCTCTACTAGAGTACAAGACATAAGAACCGGACAGGACCCCGTCGGGCCCAAATATATACACAAAAGAATATGATCATAAGTAGCACCTTCGGAAGAGTGGAGTGCTCCTGTGAATCTGCTGATAAACTCCTACGGATATGCACAGTCTCCCTGTGGGCATGAACACAGCGTCCAAAAAGAAAGGACGTCAGTATGAACATTGTACTGAGTATGTAAGGCATGAATAATACTAGCATTATAAAGAAATCATGAAAACATAAGGCGAAGATAAAACCTGCTTAACCTTTAAAAGAAAACACATGTTATGCATATCACATATACCATCATCGTTAGCCCGCGCCTGGGTAATCATCACACGCCGCCCACTAGTGGTGTCATGTCCGGCCTTCTAGACACGGTGTAATCATAAGCAGCCCGTATGAGCGGTGACATATCCGGCCATCTAGGCACGATGGAATCGTATGCGGCAACGCTTTCGCGGTGACATGTCCGGCCCTCTAGGCACGGTGTAATCGTATGCAGCCCGCATTAGCGGTGACATGTCCGGCCCTCTAGGCACGGTATAATCTCATCATCATATACATCTCATAAAGCATGCATAAGAAATTAATTAAATACTACAACTCTATCGGGGTGACGTAAGGTCGAGAACCCACCCCCCTCCCCCCCCCCCCCCCGATTTCCATTATGGAGTAATCATAATCATCATACCTCACCTTGAAGGAACTAGCATCATAAGGTGGTCTAGCAATAATGGATAACATCAAAGAATCGTTCAAAGATCATTAACTTCGTAGAAATATCATATCATACGCTTTGGAATTTTTAGACTTAGACTCATCATCATCATTGTCATATTCATAACATATCTCTTATCTCTATCTCGTAAGAAGCTCTTTATAAACATTGACTCATATTTTCCGGAATGTAAGAAGGTCATGGAAAGATAAAGGAAGTCATATCATAGGAACAATGCCTTAGAAAAAAGGGACTAGCCTTACATACCTTTTCGCCTTTCTAAATTGCCGACTATACGCTTCCTTCTAAGTTCGTAAGTGTACATTCAAAGGAATTCATGCTAAGATTAGATAATCGGAAGTACACTTAGGCTTAAGCTAAAACTAACGAAAATTGGGCAGCATCTCCTCTGTTTCTACAACATCCCCCATATGATATAATAGCTCCCAAACATCAATAACAATATCACAATCAACAATCTTCATCAATTATACATTATTCAATTCTCCTAATTCCATTTCAAATCATCCATAACTAAAATTACCACACTACATCGTATTCGTCAACACACAATGCTTCTTCAATGCTCCTAATATTGTTTACAACAAGATTACATTCATAATACATCAAGAGTCATGATTCATGGCAACTACTATTCAAGAATACCATTATTTTCACATTTGAGCTCCATATTTTATCTCCTTCCATAATCCAAGTCTTTCAACCCCTAAATATTCTAAATAACATTAAATGATCATAAAACTTACCTTTGATTATGTAGAAACGAGTTTTAGATGAAAATGGTTCACTTGAAGAAAACCCTAGCTTCCATTCCAAAGAGATTCCTTGCTTCCATCCACTTTATTAGCATTCTTGCACTTGATTCTACTACTTTTTGGTCTTTGATCTTTGATTTCACCTTAGATTTGTCTTGGTATACTTGGAGGAAGGTTCTAGGACTTTTGAGAGTGTGCAAGAAGTGGGAAATGAGAAATAAGAAGAAGGGTCGTGTATATATGGAAAAAGAAAATCTGACCCGACCTGAAATCTACGGCCTATTATACGGTCTGTATATAGGACCGTACATTTCCTCCAGAATTTCATCCTCCTCTGCGGGAGTTCTACGGACTGATATACGGTCCGTATAAAGTACCGTACAATCCTCAATTTCTCGAAACTTGTCCTCATCATTTCGTTTTGTCTCCAATCCTTATGGAACCTTATTTGCACTTGTTTAAAACTCCATTAACAATCTAAGGGGTGTTATAACTCTTCTTTAAGACATCCTTAAGTCAACATTAACTCATTACTTTGCAAATCCTTTTCGAAACACAACGTATACTTCGCCTTTCTTAACGAACTTTCTTCTCTTGCTTCAAACGTCTTTGAAACCTTAATTAGAAGCATTTAGTAACCTTTCTTACTCGTAGAAACATCATACACTTCTTACCCCACGTTAGTCTATTCACTGTGCAACGACATGCAATTTTCTGAGGTGTAGCAGTGCACCTCCACGATTCACGGGCCAGAGCTTTGATAGACCTATTCACTCCAGATCGGGTCAGAGCTTCAGAGCTTTGGGTTCTCAGTACAGGGGTGACTCAGGCCAGGCAAGAACACCCCTACCACGATGTTCTCAGTGCGGAAAGCTACATTGGGGTCAGTGCCAATTAGGTTCAGATGCGTGTTATGCCTTCAGTTAGCCAGGCCATACGGCGCGTGACTACCCCACGAGAGGTAGTAGAGGTATGGTTCAGGCCACAGGGTCAGCAGCAAGGTCTTCATCATCCATACGCCCTTCGGGGCAGGGCTCACAGACACCAATCAGTCGTGGTAGAGGTAGAGGAAGAGCGCCCAGTTCTAGTAGTCCTCAGCACCGTATTTATGCTCTGGCGGGGCGACAGGATCTTGAGTCCTCCCCTGATGTTGTCATAGGTATATTATAGATATTTTCTCATGATGTATATGCATGTATTGATCCAAGCTCCACATTATCATATGTTACTCCTTATATTGCGAGTCGATTTGGGGTGAAACCGGAGTCAATCAAACCTTTCAAGGTATCTACACCCGTTGGTGAACCGGTGATAGCTAGTCGAGTATGTAGAAATTGTGTAGTTGTGATTTGTGATCATCGTACTATGGCTGATCTCCATGAGTTGAAAATGGTAGATTTTGATGTTATCATGGGCATGGATTGGTTGGCTTCTTGCTATGCCAATGTTGATTGTAGAACAAAAATGGTTCGCTTCTAGTTTTCGGAAAACCCTTGACTTTGGAATGGAAGGGAAATACAGCATCTCCGAGAGGTAGGTTTATTTCCTATCTCAAGGCAAGGAAGATGATTGCTAAAGGTTGTATTTATCATTTAGTCCGGGTTCAAGATATAGAAGCCAAATCGCCGACTCTTCAGTCTATCCCCGTAGTGAATGAGTTTCGGATGTATTCCCGGATGAGCTTCCAAGCCTTCCCCGCAGCAAGAGATTCATTTTGCTATTGATGTGCTACCGGAGACTAAACTCCTATCTATCCCTCCTTATAGGATGGCTCCCGCAGAGTTGATAGAGTTGAAGGACAATTGAAGGACTTGCTTGAGAAATGCTTTATTAGGCCCAATTCATCCCCATGTGGAGCACCCGTGTTGTTTGTAAGGAAGAAAGATGGCTCCTTGCGAATGTGTATTGATTACAGACAGCTGAATAAGGTGACGATCAAGAATAAATATCCACTTCCAAGGATTGATGATTTATTTGATCAATTGCAGGGTGCCAAATGGTTTTCAAAAATATATTTGGGATCCGGGTATCATCAGGTGAGAGTAAGGGAGAAGGATATTACAAAGACAACCTTCAGAACGAAATGTTGTCATTTCGAGTTCCGGGTAATGTCATTTGGGCTAACTAATGCACTGGCAGTATTCATGGATTTGATGAACAATATGTTCAGGCCTTTCCTAGATTTTTTTGTGATTGTGTTCATTGATGATATCATGGTATATTTTCGGTCTGAGGCAGAACATGCAGATCATTTACGTACTGTCCAGGCTCGGGAGCTATTTGCCAAATTTTCAAAATGTGAGTTTTGGTTAGATTCGGTGACCTTTTTGGGGCATATTATTTCAGCTGACGGTATTCGGGTGGATACCCAGAAGATTGAAGCTGTGAAGACTTGGCCGAGACCTACAACACCTACGGAGGTTCGTAGTTTTCTGGGCTTAACAGGTTATTACAGAAGATTTGTAGAAGGCTTTTCTTCTATTTCTGCACCATTGACAAAGCTGACTCAGAAGGCAGCAAAATTTCAATGGACGGATGCTTGTGAGCATAGTTTTCAAGAGTTAAAGAATAGATTAACTTCGGCCCTGGTTCTGACACTTCCAGAAGGATCGGAAGGCTATGTTGTCTATTGTGATCCTTCAGACGTGGGGTTAGGATGTGTGTTGATGCAGCATGGTAAGGTGATTGCTTATGCTTCCAGGCAATTGAGAAAACATGAGAAAAACTATCCAACCCATGATCTTGAGTTAGCTGCGGTGATTCATGCATTGTTTTTGTTCCAACTCTATATCCATCCTTGTGAATGGGGTCAAACTGATTTCTTCAATCCATCAAGAGGGATTAGACAAGGTGATCCCATGTCACCCTATCTTTTCATCCTTTGTATGGAAAGACTGTCAAGGGGCATTAATAAGGATGTTGACTCCAAGAGTTGGTATCCCATCAAAATAAGCAGGAATGGACCAAAATTGTCCCATTTCTTCTTTGCTGATGATCTTACTCTTTTCTCAAGAGCCACTCATTGCTGATGATCACTTACCGCTTATTGAGTTTTCTTATAACAACAGTTATCATTCTAGCATCCAAATGGCCCGTGTGAGGCTTTATATAGGTGCAAGTGCAGATCACAAATTGGGTGGTTCGAAGTGGGAGAAACTAAACTCATAGGGCCAGACTTGATCCAGCAAGGCATAGAAAAGGTCAAGCTTATACAGGACCGATTATTAACAGGTCAGAGTCATCAGAAATCCTATGCAGATAATCGTCGACGAGACTTAGAGTTCCAAGTGAAGGACTGGGTATTCTTGAAGGTGTCGCCAATGAAGGGCGTCATGAGGTTTGGTAAGAAGGGCAAGCTTAGTCCTCGGTATATTAGGCCTTATGAGATTGTACTCAAGATAGGTCAGGTGGCTTATGAATTAGATCTACCTTCGGATTTGGAGTCAGTCCATCCGGTTTTACATGTATCGATGCTTCGCAAGTGCATTAGAGATCCTTCTAGAATTGTACCTGTAGATGATATCTAAGTCACCGAGCAATTGTCCTACGAAGAAGTTCCCATGGCCCTTCTAGATAGATAAATTCGAAGACTCGGAACCAAAGACGTAAATTCAGTTAAAGTTTTGTGGAGAAACAATAATAGGGAAGAAATGACTTGGGAAGCTGAGGAAGACATGAAGTTCCGGTACCCACATTTATTCCACCCCCAAAGGAGACTCAGGCAGAGACGCCATTGTCCTCAGGTATGTAATGCTTTCTTTCGATGATTTCTGGGTCGTGTGTGGCCATTATTGTTGTTGTTGTTGTTGTAGCCTGTGAGGCGATATATTTTGGGTTGCTGTGACAAGATGGTAGTGGCATATTATAGGGGAAACTCTGGCGAAATTTTTATAGAATCCCTAAGAGTCTCACATTCGAGGACGAATGTTCCTAAGGGGGGAGGAATGTTACATCTTCGAGATTTCGAGTTGTTTGCATTATGAGTACACTAGCACGAGCCTAAAGTGGACATGAAGTCCTTATAGGGTAAATGAGAGTATTTGATAAATTTAAATGCATATCTTGAGGTTTTGGAGCCATATGACTCGGTGGAAGCAAGTTCGTCGCAGCAAGGTGAATTTGAGTCATGTTTAGATTCCGTATTAATTGAGCTATACCTTGTTTAGTAATGTCTTGAGAGGGAGCTATAGGGCCCCTTAGATGGTTAATGAAATATTACTCAAGTGCCAAGAAGTCTCCATAAAGATTGGAAGTTAAACGAATCGAAGGGAGCAACATATCGAAAATGTGCAGTTTGACGGACCATTTGACGGACCGTAGGGTGGTTGATGGCCCGTCAAATGGTGGAACCACCACCTGAAACATTCACAGTGAGGCCTTCTTGGCTAGGCTATTTGACCGTCCATTTGACGGACCGCAGGACGTTTGACGGTCCGTCAAAGTGGACGTCAAAATGGCCGACGGGATTTTAAGTGATGCTTTATATATTTCGTTTTAACTCATTTGGGGTTCATTATTTCCCCAAATCAGATCCTAGAGCGCTCCAAAACCCTCTTTCCAAGTTCATACACTAATCCATACCAAACCCAAGAGGATTAAGAGATTCAAGTGCTAAGAAGCTTACTAGGGTTTGTGAAGCTCAATATTTCCTCTGGTGTTGATGTTGGAGACTTCACTTTAGTGGAGTAAGTTGATCCAAGGCTTGTTCTTGTGTGATTAAGGTAAGTTTTTACATCTCTGGAATATAGTTAAGGTTGTTTGATTGTTGTACTATTTGGTTGAAGAAAGAAAAATGAAAAGAGAGTTAAAGTATGAATGTGAGGATATTATGAGCTATAAGTTAACTTGAATTATGATTCTTGGCATGTTATGTGTATAATCTTGTTGTGGGTGGTACTAATGATGTTGAGGAAGTGTTGTATACAAGTGTATATGGGGTTATGTTGAAAATGTTATTATGAGTGATTATGAAAAAGGAGTTGCGGGGATTGAATGGAGCCTAACTTAAATGAAGTCTCTTAATTATGGTATTGTAATAATGTCGTTGTTGATTGGGAGTTGTTTTGGAATTTGGTAGAAGTAGATGAGATAGGGGAAATGCTACCCAATTTTCGCTAGCTCACGAATTATACTAGTTGAACTTAAGAGTGTCTTTGAGACCTAACCTTGGTATGAACCCTCTTGAATGTTGATTTCTCGGGCTTTGGACGAAAACGTTAAGTAGTTAAGAAGACATAAAAGTATGTAAGGCTAACCCTTCTTTCTTAAGGCATGATCCCATTGTTGTATAGCTATACGTGAAATTCATAATGCTTTCCATGATGACTCCATTCCTAGAAGCGCTAAAGCTCATAGTTCTTGATACTCTCATGATATCATTGATCCCAACCTATGATAGTTGATCCTTTAAGGAAAGATATAGTGATAATGATGACGAAAATGTTACTTTTACTTATGTGATCCTTTATATATATATATATATATATATATATATATATATATACACAACCTATGATAGTTGATCCTTTAAGGAAAGATATAGTGATAATGA
Source organism: Lycium ferocissimum (assembly GCF_029784015.1). Taxonomy (NCBI): domain Eukaryota; kingdom Viridiplantae; phylum Streptophyta; class Magnoliopsida; order Solanales; family Solanaceae; genus Lycium; species Lycium ferocissimum. The sequence goes on from NC_081344.1 coordinate 32,641,658, forward strand.
TGACGAAAATGTTACTTTTACTTATGTGATCCTTTATATATATATATATATATATATATATATATATATATATATATATATATATATATATATATATATATATATATATATAACCTATGATAGTTGATCCTTTAAGAAAAGATATAGTGATAATGATGACGAAAATGTTACTTTTACTTATGTGATCCTTTATATATATATATATATATATATATATATATATATATATATATATATATATATATATATATATATATATATATATATATATATACGATTAGCTTTATATATATATATATACACACGATTAGCTTTATATATATATATATACATATAAAGCTATGTTGTGACACTGAGTCTATATGGCCGGGTATGATATCTATTGCTCACACACCACTGATCAATTGGGTACGAATAACACTGAGTCCTATTGTGGCCAGGTACGAATAACACCGAGTCCCATTGTGGCCGGGTACGTTACACATCGAGCCCTGGAAAGGCCAGGTACGTTATGATGATGATGTTATTTATATATGTATGTATACGTATGAAAGGTCTTCCTTAGGGAAAAGGGTAAGTAAGTATGATGTAACATCTTAAGAGGTATAAGTGGCTCTTCTATCTTATGTTATCCTTCATGCTTTTATCATGTGGTTACTTATGCTTTACATACTTAGTACATTGTTCATACTGACGTCCTTTTATTTGTGGACGCTGCGTCATGCCCGCAGGTGGACAGGGAGACAGACTCAACCCTTAGGCTGCTTTATCAGAGATTGTCTAGAGGAGCTCCATTTGGTTCGGAGCTGCAGCCGTTGGTACTACTTTTTTGTGTATTTATATGGGCATGGCGGGGCCCTGTCCCGTCTTTATGATGTTACATACTCTTTCTAGAGGCTCGTAGACAGTTGTGAATAGCTAGATGTCTCTCAGCCTTGTCGGCTCATATTCTGTATATCATTTTGATAGCCTTATCGGCTTATGTATATGCACGTGGGCATAGTTGATGATGTTGATATAAAAGTGCCTTAGTCCGATGAGATTCGTATTATTGATGTGTAGAAATTGCGAGTTAGCCATACGACTCACCTAGATATGATTGTGAAGGTATGATGAGGGGTGCTCGGTGAGTTAGTTCTCGGTGCCCGTCATGGCCCCTCGGTTGGGTCGTGACAACACTATTGGAGACAAGACTGTCGCATTCTATAAGGAAGTCTTTGAAAACAGTTACATGCCCCCTGAGATGAACTCTACCCTCCTGTGTTTGATTCCTAAGTGCACTAATGCCACCATAATGAAAAGTTTCAGACCAATTAGGCTTTGCAATACTGCTTACAAACTGGTCACTAAAATCATTGTAAACAGGATTAAACCTTTTCTTCCTGACATCATAGGACCAAATCAAGCCAGTTGCTTAGTAATAAGAGGGCATCAGACAATGCCATCATTGTACAAGAGTACATTTCCCACTTCAACAAGATGAAAGGAAATAACCCCAACATATCCTTAAGATTGACCTTGAAAAAGCCTTTGATAGACTAGAATGGACTTACATCAAGGACACCTTTCTTTTCTTTAACTTCCTTCCAAAAATGAATTGCTCATCATGTCTTGTTTTTGTTCCAACTCTATATCCATCCTTGTGAATGGGGTCAAACTGATTTCTTCAATCCATCAAGAGGGATTAGACAAGGTGATCCCATGTCACCCTATCTCTTCATCCTCTGCATTTGGAAAGGACCGTCAGTGGGCATTAATAAGGATGTTGACTCCAAGAGTTGGTATCCCATCAAAATAAGCAGGAATGGACCAAAACTGTCCCATTTTTTCTTTGCTGATGATCTTACTCTTTTCTCAAGAGCCACTCAACCATACTCAAAACCCTTTCTAAGTTCAGCTTTAAATCTGGCCAAAAGATCAATCTGTATAAATCTAAAGTCATTTATTCAGCCATCTGCAACAACAATGTTGCTGATAATCTCTCCACCGTTCTCGGGATTAAAAAGAGCACCAATTTTGGGAAATACCTTAGCTTTCCAATTTTTCATAAGAAGCTTGTCAATAGTGACTTCCAATTCATCATTGATAACATGAACATTAGGCTTGCTGGCTAGAAATCTAAGTTTCTTAATATGACTGGTAGAGTTGTTCTTGCCAAAGCTTCCCTTGGGTCAATCCCAAATCATATCGTAATACATTAAGCTTCCTTCACAAACCCTCAAATATATCAATAGAATCTAAAGGAACTTCATTTGGAGTACCACTGCTGAAAAAAGGAAGATGCACTTATTAGGTTGGGACACAATCACTCAAAGCAGAAGCAAAAGGGGGTTGGGGATCCAGCCTTGCCTGGAGAATGTACCACCACCATAGCAGGCTTTAGGCTAATGTTCTCATCTCTAAAAATTGTAGCATGGCCACTTCAATCAGGAAACCTGTCTCTAGGAGTTGGCACTGCATCCTCAATGGATGGGCTAACTGCTTAAAGGGAAGTAGATGGAATGTCCATAGAGGGAACAAAGTCAGACTTCTTACTGATAGCTGGATCCAAGATTTTCCTAGCATTATAAGCCAACTTGAGGGTCATTTCCTTGACACTAAGAAAAATCTTAAAATCAGCGATATCTACCTAAATAGCATTTGGCAATGGAACAAGCTCTCCTTCAATATTCCTCCCAACAACTCCCAGATTGTTGAGAACTGCTTCATCCCTTAAAATAGCCTAAAAGAAGACAATATCATCTGGAAACTCACCAACAATGGTCTTTTCACTGTTAATAGCACTTACCACATGATTGAGAATGAGCTGAACCCAAACAACACCTAAAGCCCAAGGAACTTCAATTGGGTGTGGAAACTTGATTGGCCCAACAAGATCAAAACCTTCACCTAGCTATTATACCATAGCAGGCTTCCTACTGGCTCTTACCTCCATAGAATTGGGCTCAATATTGACCCCACATGTTCTTATTGCAACCACAACAGTGAAGATCTCCCCCATATATTCTTTAATTGTCCAAATGCTATTAACTTCTGGAATGCAATTATCCAGCACAACACCAATGCCCATAATACTGTGAACATTGATGACTTCAGAGCTTATAAGTGGCATCACACTTGGGATAGTATAAAGAAGCGTGTTTTCAATAGCACCATCCACATGAAGAAGCTTATACCCTACTGTTTCTGGCACATTTGGCTTTGTAGGAATAATAATCTTTTTAATAAAAGAAAGGATCCTATCAACAATTATAATGTGATTCTAGATGCAGTGAGTATATCATCTTTGTGGGGAAGCTAAATCATGGTAAACAATTAATCACCATGAACTTGAAGTGGCACCCTCCTCCTAGAGGTAGCTTCAAGTTGAACACTGATGCTCATCATTTAGTAAGCCTGGTACTGATGACCTTGGAGGAGTTATTAGAAACAATAATGCAGATTGGGTTATAGGCTTCATGAAAGGAATCCCTAACACCACCAACAACAATGCTGAATTTATGGCTGTTCTTTATGGCCTTAGAATAGCTAAGGACAAAAACTTGACGCCTCTGCAAATTGATACTAATTCGACAGACGTAATTCACATGCTAGAAAATGGAAACTTGCTATATGACTCTATTATTATTGAGTGCAGGTACATGATGCAGAAATTGGGAGCTCTAGTGATCAGGCATTCATACAGGGAGCAAAATAGAGTTGCAGACCTTATGGCAAAAGAAGGGGCACGTTTAAAGCTTTTTGATAGGACCAACATTTTGGTAGTTCCTCCCGTGTTTCTTTGCCGAAGCTGTTTGGGTAGACATTTTAGGAACTATATTTCAAAGAACTATTTCGACATGTAAATTATTAGTAGTAATAGTGACATCCTTGGGCTGAATGGGACTCGTGCCCCAGACTGATTACTGTTATTTTGCTAAGTATTTATATAATATCTTGATTAACCAAACAAAAAAGACTAAACAGACACCTCAACTAGGTTGTTCAAATGATAGATTTATTTTTATTTTTCCTTTTCTTTTATTGCTTTTATTTCCATTTTTGTTGGATTATTTGATCAATAAATAAAAAGCCCACACGGGCATAATTTAATTTAAAAAAAAAAAACTATGTTGGAATGGGTCCCGCCAATACAAAAGAAATGCATATATAATGTAAAATGAACTGACACAGCTTTTTCCCCTATCTACTAGACACTTCGTTCTTTCATTTGACACGTCATCCATGAGTATAAGTCACACATTTATAGCTTGTATGACTAAATTTTTAGGGAGTTTAAGTATTTTTTTTAAAGTGCAAGTTGGTGTGTTTGGCCAAGTTTTCAAGAAAAAAAAAAAGCGCTTTCGTGTAGTAGCAAAAATTAATGTTCCAGAAATTTAAAAAATAGCTTGTTTCCAAAAACACTTTTGATACTGTCGCTAAGCACAAATTCCTTCTTCAATATTAGAAAATTAATTTTTTCAAATTGAATTGCCAAACACAAATTGTGACTTTCTAAAAGTATTTTTTCGATTCTTTTGACAAAAAATAAATTTTAAAATAAGCAAATTTTGAAGATTTAAGCAAATATGCTACTATTATGGGTGACTTGTGTATTCACATACATTTGTCAAATTGATATGTTTTAAGTAAATGTATCTATATGATAATTGGGGCAAAGTTCAAGGGCTTAGGCCAAACAATATACCAAACTGTTGAAACAAAAATTTAAAAGGGAAAAGGTGCAAATATACCCCTCAACTTTGCGATTTAGAGTAGATATACCCCTTGTTAAAAAATGTGGTGCATATATACCCTTCTTAGTTACACAAATGGTGCAAATAAACCTTTTTCACTGATGAATTTTTTTTTAATTAAAATAAAGCCACTGTAGGGGTATATTTGCACCTTCTCACACATGAATTTTTTGCCTTCTTTGACTCAATGATTAATTTGGATTTATTTCTTGATGATCAAATTTCTTTTTGCGTTCATCTTCTTATTAAATCTATCATAGATGTCCCAAATTATTTTTATGCAGATGCAAAAATTAAATTATAATTTGGTAACTTATGATTATTGGGAATAATAAGGAATCTTGAGATTTTGATTGATTTTTAAAATTTATGGTCTAAAATATGTTAGACAATGTTTTGGTTGTAAGACATTTCATTAAGGATAAAATGAGAGTGTGAAGTTAGATTATTTCTCAATATATAAACGTATTATAAAAAGGCTAACTAAAAAGAAATGTGAGTTAAATAAATTGGGAGTATAAATTAATGGCTTAGGGGTCTACTTTCTTAAAGGGGAAAAGATGCAAATATACCCCTTGTTAAAAAAATGGTATGTATATACCCTTATCGTTACAGAATAGTGCAAATATACCCCTAATCTTACACAAATAGTGCAAATATACCGCTGACCTTATACAAATAGTGCAAATATACCGCTGACCTTATACAAATAGTGCAAATATACCCTTTTTGCTAACGGAATTTAAAAAAAAAAAATCATCTAGCTTATTTTTTAATTAAAAAAAAGTCACGCGATTTTATGGGTCCGGTTCGTTTAGAAAAAATATCTCCGTGGCTTTAAAAAAAATAAGCCTACCAATTTTTTTAAATGAACCAGACCCGACCCACCAGAAAAAAATTTATCATGTGGCTTTAGAAAAATATGTCTACTAAAAAAAAATTGGTAGGCTTTTTTTAAAAGCCACATGGTTTTTTTTAATTAAAAAATAAAAGTACATGATTGTTTTTAAAAATTTCGTCAGCCAAAAGAGTATATTTGCACCATTTTGTAACGGTAGGGTATATTTACACCACTTTTATAACGGGAGTATATCTGCTCTAAATCGTAAAGTTGAGGGGTATATTTGCGCCTTTTCCCTTCTTAAAAATGACCATGTTATCTTGTCACCATACTTCAAATACTTTCAATCTCAAAATAGAGAAATATATTCTCGCATTCTATGGTAAATTTAACAAGATGGGCACAAAAAAAAAAAAATTGATCATCAAAGCTATAAATCCAAATTAATCGTTGAAGTTAATAAGACAAAAGAATTTCATGTGTGAGAAGGTGCAAATATACCTTGAACTTTGCAGAAAGGTGTAAATATATCTATACGGTGGTTTTTATTTTAACTAAAAGAATTTTATCAGTGAAAAAATATATTTGCACAGTTTGTGTAATACATATGCATCACCGTAGGGATCTAGTAGCTCAATTGGTTGGTTACCTGAACTTTCACCTTCTTGGTGAGGGTTCAAATCCCTACATTATAATCCCCTCCCTCATTTTCGCTTCTCCTATCCCGATGTAATAAAATAATTTTTTTTAAAAAAAATATATGCATCACCTTTTTAACAACAATATGTGTGGTATTTGCCTCTTTTCTCCCAATTTAAAAGGAAAAAACAAGCAAATACACACACAAAGCTTATTTAGCTTAGCTTATAAGTTGCTGAAAAAGGCTTATATTTTTTTGAGGATTTGACTGATCAGCTTATAAGTCATTTTATACTTAAAGTAAACCCAAAAAATAATTAAATCCGTTTGACTTAGTTTAAAAAAACTGAAAATAGATTCTATTTATAAGCCCATCCAATCAGGCTCGCAAAAACCACCAATACACGGTTGACAAAATGGCCGGGAAACAAAGGCATAAACCTGTGGCGGCGATTGATATGATGGGAGAAGATGTTCTAGACAACATATTCTCTCGGCTGCCAGCCGTATCATGTGTATCAGCAGCATGTGTTAGCCATTATTGGAACCACCTCATCATCACTCGCCTACTTTCCCTTCCAAACCTCTCTTCTGCTCTTTCTCGCAATCCTCAACTTCAGGTAATTTAACCATCTCTTCATCCTCATTTTTATTACGCCCTAATTTGTTGGGCGCGCGTTAAGATTTCGAGCTCTGCTTTAAACAAAATTTTGGTATTTAAGTGGAGTAGGGTAGAGGGTAGGCCCGTTATCCAATTCTTTTGGAAAATACCAATTAAAAAATAAGTATGACATTCATTTCTACACATATTAAAAAGAAAAGTAAGTCACATAAAATTTGGGACCGGTGGAGCATTAACTATAAGATTTACTCTGTGTCTCCATCTGTCCAACTTATGTGGTACTGTTTGACGGGACATAAAGTTTAATAAAAAATGAAAGATTGTTTAAACTTGTGGTGTAAAGCAAGTGATAGACATGTTTGTGGCTATAGAGCATCTAATTAACGGTAAATTGAAAATTTTAAAGTTAATTATTTTTAAATATAGAAGGGTGTTTTGGACAAACTAAAAAGGAAAATGTGCCGCATAAAATGGGACAGAAATAGTATGACTTTGGAGTACCTTTTACAGAATATTTGGATATGTAAGTATTATTTCGGAAAATTGAAGAAATGGGTGTCTGAATACACACAAAAAGACCTTTGTGCTCCAAACCTCGCTTTTCTTTTTGGGACTAAAAGTGTGATTTATGTTTAACAATTTGAATTTAGATATTGAAGGGGAGCCTTGGAGCAACGGTAAAGTTGTGTTTGTGTGACCTATAGGTAACAGGTTCGAGCCGTGGAAGTAGCCACTAATGCTTGCATAATTGAATTAGGGTAGGCTGTCTACATTATTGATTACACCCCTTGGGTGCGGCCCTTCTCCGGGCCCCGCTAACGCAGGATGCTTTGTGCACCGGGCTGTCCTTTTTTAATTTGATTTTAGATACTAAACACAAGATGAAAAGTGATGAAAAAATACATTTAAATATGGCAAAAAATTATTGTAGTTTGTTGAACTTCATGGAACGAAATGGAAGAACTATTTTGGGAGAAAGGGAGTACGCTGTTTAGTGTATTGCAAGAGTTTATTGGGTTGAAACTGATTTTTGGGTGCAGGGTGCTGTGAATGAGGTTGTTGACAAGGTTTTAGCTAGGCCGATTCGGCCCCAGTTTGTCGTTGCTTCTCGTTCTTTTGACTTGTCGGAAGCTCACTGTCTCGTATGTGATCTTCTCTCTCTCTCTCTCGTGTATGAAATTGTGGCATAGTCAATGACTCTGTTGGTTAAATGGTCTAATTGATATATTTAAAATGAAATCGAATTAACCATCTTACTTTTTATTTTAAGTTGTCTAAAATAAGTCTCCTTCTCGAAAAGGTTTCTCGAAAAGCAAACCTTTTCTTATGATTGTGAGTACTTTTTTACCCAGAGTTTAAGATATTAATTTGAGTTTTGTATTATATTAGTGATAATAAGAGAAAATATTACAAAGTAATGGCTGAAATGTTTGTTTGATAGAAAAAACTTCACATTGAAGTCTAACTTTGAATATTTAAATAAACTTGAACTCTTAGAAGTTGTATTTTACCTTTCTAAAAAAAAAAAGTTGTATAGGGTAATGTTTCCATTAATAATAACAAGACCATCTTGGCCGTATACAAGTGGTACACCAAAAAAAGAGAAATCTACAAAATATGGTTCTCTCCAAAAGACACTCAATCCTCTATACAAACAGGAACTACATGGGTGCACCAAAAGAAAATAAGGGATCGCAAACTATTCCTCAAATGAGCAAAGCTCATCTCTACCCCCTTCAAAAGCTCTCTTATTTCTCTCCTTCGGAATGACCCACATAGAGCAAGAGGAGTAATATTCCAAGCCTCGTGTCGTCTTCTCCTAGCTCCACTCTTCCAGCTGAACATCAGCTTCTTAACGGATCTTGACATTACCCAAGAAACGCCAAACCATTTAAAGATATCCTCCCATAATCTCAAGGCTAATTTGCAATGTGACAGAATTACAGAATAATGTTATAATAGAATGGTGGCACACATTTTGTAACATCACCAAATTAAAAAGAGTTTGCATACTGTTGGTGTAAGATGAGTTTAGATGGAGTAACGTGGTCAATAAGGATTGATATAGCCGACACCAACTTGTTTGAGATTGAGGTGTAGTTGTTGTTGTACCAAATAAAAAAGAGTATCATACACATTGAGATAGAGAGTGTATTATTCTATTATATAAAAGAATATTTTAGACCTTAGTTTTGTTCTAAACAATAATTAAATTGTTCAAATATCAACTTGGATCCACTTTCAATTTAGTATAATAAAAGATCTGTCGGTTTTTAATAAAGCTCTACCGGGCAAATGACCGGAGATGTGGGAGGGAGGTACAAGCTTTTTGGAGAGGGTTGATAATTGATAAATATGGGGAAATGGAAGGGGGATGGAGAACTAGAGACGTCACTATGCCTTTTGGGTGTACTTTGTGGAGGAATATATTGAATGGATGGGATGATTTTAGTGAAAATATCTCATCCAAGGTAGGAAATGAGAGGAGAGTTAATTTTTGGGGACATAGGTGGTGTGGGGATAACTTGCGGAAGATTGATTTTCAGAACTTGTTCAGAATATCATGCCAAGGAGAATTGACGGTCCAGCACATTAGGGGGACACAAGGGGGAGAGAATTTTTGGGATTTGAGATTTAGAAGGGTTTTCCAAGATTGGGAGGTGTCTGAGTTCCAGAGGTTGCTGGCCCTTCTACATAGGCGAGTCACTCCAGTTGACAAACCTGATGCTTTGTGGTGGGGTTTGGGGAATAATGGAGTTTTCTCAGTTAAATCTTTTTATGAGAAACTTTTGATTAAGGAGGAGGATGCTTTTCCGTGTGATGCAATATGGATGCCTCAGGTGCCGAGGTAGGTGTGTTTTTCTCTTGGCTAGCTACTAGAGGAGTGATCTTGACAGCAGAAAACCTTAGGAAGCGGAAGGTTGTCTGTGTCAATTGGTGCTACAAGTGCAAGGAGGCGGCCGAGGACGTGGAGCATCTTCTTCTACATTATGAGTTCACCATGAGGTTATGGTGGGACATGTTTCGGTGGTATGGAACTTCATGGTAATGCCAAAGACCGAAAGATTTGATGTTTTGTTGGAAGAGCGGGAAAAGGAGGAGAAGGCGTAGAGCTTGGAACATGGTTCCTCTTGCGATGATGTGGGTCGTTTGGAGAGAGCTAGAAATAGAAGAGCTTTTGAGGGGGTTGAGTCAAGTTTTATTCAAATTAGGAGTAGCCTCCGGTCACTTATTTTCTTTTGGTGCACCCATAAAGTCCCTTGTTGTATCAAGGAACGGGTGGATTTTGTAGAGAATCATGTTCTTTTGTAGATTCTTTACTTTTTGGTATACCCCTTGTATACGCCCTTTTTTGTGGCAGTGTTTATAAATGAAATACGTTTACCTGATAAAAAAATAGTATAATAACTTGAAATCTTATCTTAGTAGCTGCTTCTGGACCAAATTGGATACGTAACGGGATGAGTATGAGTTGATATGCAAAAGATTAGGAGAGTGAAGTGTAGTTAAAAATAAGTTTAGCCCTATAATTATTGAAGTTAGTTGTAGGATTGCTGGTAATTTTCTTGACTACCTTTAGGAGAGATCAAGTAGTTACATAGTGACTGACACAGTTATTTAGGTTTGTTACTGTATTGTACCTATGAATCTATGAACATTTTACCTAGTTTTTTTAAAGCATTGTTATTGAGTGATTCACACACATCATCTCTTTCCTTTATCAAGGTTTTGACCAAAGGCACAAGCAAGCCTATGAACAATCTATGTGAACTACTATATATCTTGAGGCAATCGCTATGAAGATTAGAAAGTTGAAATACGAGAAACAATAAGAATGAAAAGCGTCCATTTTTTTCTTCAATTGAAATGTTATACTTTATTAAACTAGTGTTCTTAATAGAACCATCCATTCAAAGTATGAATTGTCGCACATTGGAATAAGATATATGTGCTGCTTATGGTGGATATAATGTTCTGCAGATTACTGGTAGATTCGGTTGCCAAATTCCAGTAATCACTTCGCTAACCCATGGAATTTTTGGGCAAGATGCTAACACTAATGTGTTTGAAGAGGTGAATCTAGTGGCTATAGACTAGAATCTTTTGGGGATTGCATTCTGACTTCTTAACAAGAACTGAAGTGGGGAAAGTGATGTTTTTCCAGGTTCAGTGGGACACGTTGGAAGATGGTGAGGCTCATGAGGATCTTGAGAACCAGGGTGTTTTAATAACTGTTGGTTTCTTGCCGGGATTAACAGTTGATTTAATCCCATTAAAAAAAACTTGGGTAATTCTGTACTCCAGTACAATCCTAGCATTTTTACAAATATGTCTACCTTATTGAGAGAAACTTGAATTTCTACCTTTTAGCTTGACTTTTATTTCGAATTTATGAAGTTTCTTCTTGGAATTTTTGAAGGGGATGAATAGTTTATATCTTGTAGAAAATTTGTGCTAACTTGATTTAAGATGGGCTACATTAACTTGGGGAGAACAAACTTCAGGGACTCCTGACTGAGGATCTCGTCCGCAGTATCAGGGAATGCTCATTCTCTCGTTCTGGATCAGCAACACCAACGGGGATTTTGTTATTTTCTGTAAGTCATAAGTCTCTTAACACCTATCATTTTGTTATTTCTTGACCCCCGTGGCAAAGCAGTTTATTCCCTACTTGTCAAAGTGATGACGCCTAATATTCCTTAATTTGTGGATGAAGGGGATAAAGTTAATCCTCATGCAGTCCAGATTCTGTACGAGTGCTCGGACTAATCAATTTAGTCTAGAGTGAGCCGGATTAAAAAGTTGTATTGAAGCTAGAGTGAGCCGGATTAAAAAGTTGTATTGAAGCTAGAGTGAGCCGGGTTAAAAAGTTTTATTGAAGTCTGTGACCAACTCATCTAAACATAAAAGCTTAAGCTGTTAGAGAAAGTACACTTCTTTTAATTTAATGTCTTCAACATGCCCCTTCACGTGTAGGCCAGATTATTTTTCATGGGCCATGCACGTGAATACCGTATGCTTTTTGATAATGGGTGGCGGTGAGACTCGAACCTCGGACCTATGCCTGCCCTAATACTATATTGAAGTGTGTGACCAATTCATCTAAAAGCTTAAGCTGTTATAGAGAGCACACTTTTATTAATTTAATTTTGTCTTCCGAAAGCTGAATGAACTTTGAGGGACACTTGAAGTTTTTGCTTTTCTAATATCTAGGAACAACCTTCTCTTTTCTTACTTTAAATGTAATAAAAATCATTTGAATGTTGTTCTAGGACGAGGATATTGACATCAAACCGGTCCTTGAAAAGTTGGGTAAGTGATCTTCATAGTTCTCATCTATTGGAAACTTGTTTTGTTCCCATTTACTTTTATGGATGCAGATTTCTCTTCTTACTTGATTCTGTGAGAAGGAACTCATATTTTCAGTGCCCCATTTCGTGTTTGTAGATTATGCTTTTTCTAGCGGGACTGCCATTGTGGGTGATGCAGTTTCTCGGTTTTTATACCAAGGTGGAACATCAATTAACCGTTCTAATGACAAAGCGTCCAGTACAGCTGCTTTAGCTCTTTTGTTTTCAAGGGATATAGGCAAGCGCCCTGGTATGCATTGCTTCTTGACTGAAACTTTGTGGTTTCAAATTGTGATCCTGTTTGTTTAATAACAAGAGCACTGTTTTACAAGGCATTCGGGTCGGAGAGAACCTTGCCACCAATGCTAGTCTGATATAGTGAGGTGTGATTCCACAATATTTGGTGAACATCTTTAATAGCAATTAAGTTGTAAGTTTTCTAAACTCCCCAAATTTTGGCTCATGAAAAAATGTTATGCACTCAACTTTTGATCAGCTTGGTGCTAACATCTATGAAAATCTGAAGTCTGTTGAACTTCATTGTGGGAGAATATGGAATTACCAATTCAAATACAACTCAAGCATTAGCTAGTTCTATTCCTCAGCTTAACTACAAAATAGAAAGAGAGAGAGGAAGGAATAAAACCATAATCAATTGATCCTCTTTTTTTTCTTTTTTTGAGAAGGTAACAATCTTATATATGTGCAGCACAAAGGCTGTGCTAGGCCATATTTACATATTACAAAAAACCCAGAAGTCATAGGCTCATAGCTTTCTCCTTGCACCTACTACAAGAATTCTATGATGTCTAACTTTGAATCAACATCCTGTACAAAATCTTCCTCGCACCAAAAGTGACACAAAAACAGACTGTTCATCTTGTTTTTCGGTAGGGAGTTGCTGGCCCGTGAAAGCATCTATTGATTCTTTTCCTTCATATGGTCTACCATATGCCAGCTGGAATGGTCTTCCACCGCTTTTTTTTTTTTGGTCTGACCAGTCCTCTAGAAAAGTTCCAGCAAGCAAGCAACTCCTGGGCATGATCCATGACAATCCTTTCATACTCAGGAGGCAGGACTCAGGAATAGTCTTCGGAGGATTCCAGTAATCTCACAGTGTATAAATAGATTGCTGCTACTTTCAGACCCCTTCCGACAAAATAGCACCTTGAACACCAATGCATTCCTCTTCTCTTTAAGTGGTCCTGATTAGCTAGGCATCTTGACAACTAACCGCACAAAACAGGCACTGCTCTCCAGCTCCATATATAAGTCTGTTGACTAGCTTGATTGAGATGCGTGTATACTGACTTCTGCGTAAAGAGGCCCTCACTATGTCTTCTCCAATTTAGTCTGTCCTCCTCTATTGTGGTCCCCTTGAACTGATGAGGAACTGTTAAATATTCAGTGAATATGGGTAGTTCCCAATCATTGAGTTGTCTTCTGAAGTTCAAGATCCACCCCTGCTGCTCCTAACTATCTTCCTGAGAGGCTTCAGGATTCAGAGTCAAAACCTTCATATCATTGAACAGGTCTTTCATAGATCCGTGGTCTATCCAATTTTCATTCCAAAAGGATGCCCTCCTCCATTCCCAAATGTGATGTCAATATTTGTAACAGAAAAGGCCAGTATACCCTTGTGGTCCTCCATGCATTAAGAGGGTGCTTGGATGGGCTTTTTAGAAATAGCTTATAAGCTAAAAGCTAAAAGCCATAAGTTGGGACCCAACTTATGGCTTTTAGCTTATTCTTGTACTTTTTGGCCTAAAAGTAAGTGCTTAAAATCACTTTTTATCTTTCCCAAGCACCACAAAAAGTAGAAAAGAGCTTAAAAGCCGAAAAGCACTAAAAATAAGCCAATCCAAACACGCTCTAACTCCATATGGGGTTTTCATTGCCCTCAAAACTCACCGCCCCTCCAGATCATACTTTTCTCTGATGACCTCCTTCCACAGAGCTTGCTCCTCCCTACTAAATTTCCAAAGCCACGTCATGAGTAGGTTTTTTGTTGTGTAGCTTTGACTTCCTTATGTCTAGGCCCCTAGATTTCTTGCTGAGTGTGAGATTCCTCCAGTTGACTAGAAGAAAACTTCTTTCTCTTTTTGGCCTTTCCAAATAAATATCCTTCCAATAATATCAATCCTTTTTTCTATTATAGCAAGAATAGGGAAGAGAGACATCATATATGTGGGAAGTGCAGCTAAGACACTGTTGACCAGTGTCACTCTCCCCCCAAGGATAAGTATTGGCTTTTCTACCTATTTTTTGAAATTGGTAACGACTTGTATTCACAGTAAAATTCAGCTTCAATTAAAGCTGAATTGTAATCTTTAAAGCAAAAGTATAAGGGGCACCCAACAAAAACTTACACTTGTCCTATTAAATCTACCAGGTCTCCTATCTCCCTCCACAAATTTTGTTTACACCAAAAATAGAAGAGATTTAGACAATTCATCCTAATTTTCTCGATAGAGCTACTAGTGCCCTCAAAAATTCTAGCGTTCCTTTCCTTCCATATTGTCCACCAAACACAAGCTGGGATGATCTGCCACTAGTCTTCTTCTCCACCTCTCTTCCCTACACTCTTCCAGCATCTGAGAAGCTCAGCAGTAGCATTAGGCATAGTCCAATTGATACCAAGGATACAAAAGAACATGTTCCACAGATTTGTAGTTGTCTTGCAGTGTAAGAAAAGGTGCTTATTGGTTTCACCATCTTGACCACATAAGAAACATCTTGAACAAATCTGAAAACCTCTTCTTTGTAATTTCTCGCGGGTTAGGTTGGTTGCTTTTCTACCTATTCTCACATATCTCTAGCACACCACTCCGTATGTCCAGAGATTTGTTTTTGGATCCCAGTGGCATGCCCAAATAAAAGTTGTAGGTAGAGCACCCAGCCATCTAATAACAAAAAACTACTACTAGGAACTTAGCCCTCATCTTGTTAGCTGATAAACATTCACTAAGCAACTTAAGCCTACTTTATGACCATGAAAAAGGTGTGTTGTAAAGTTGGCAAGATACTATGGATAGAAGCACCGTGTTTGTGGCTGGTAACAAAAGTTTGAGGTGGTGGAGTTGGGTGACAACTGTTATGAAATTGTGCAGAGCAGAAGAAACTATATTAGCAGAATCACCATAGAGAGACTCAATATCTTGGAGATTAGTAGAAGTTTGAAGTCCAAGAGCCAACTGTTACTACTACCATGTATTTCAGAATTTTAATCTGATGGGAAGATATATAAGAGTGGTTGCTATTAAAGGTAGTAGCAAATCCATGATAATCATTCCTAAGATTAGAGAAAATGGAAAAGGGCCTAAAATGCCCTGGAACTATCGGGTTTGGGGCTATGGAGGTACAACAGTGAGGAGAGTGCATTATGGAAAGAGGTGATCAAGTGCAAGTTTGGTGAACTCCATCCTTGGGGTACTAGAGTGAGCACTGGCACTTATGGTGTTGGAGCATGGACAACAATCAGAGCTTTATGGCCCAAGATGGAAAGTAATATGCAGATGACTGTAGGAGATGGAAAAAGAGTAAAATTCTAGAAAGATTCTTGGAAGGAGCAAGTTCCATTGAGAGAAATATTTCCAGACCTGTTTATTCTATGCAATAATCCAGAGAGCACAATAGATGAGATGTGGAGTGCACAGGGCTGGAACTTAAATTTCAGAAGACTGTTGAATGATTGGGAGGTGGAAAGGGTGGCCGACCTGTTAAGCAAAATTGGTGATTTCAATGGCACCAACAATGAACCAGACACCCTGAGATGGAAGCATAATAGTGATGGGAAATTCTCAGTACAAAGGGCTTACAAAAGGGAGTGTAATCTACAGAATAGAGAGCAGCCAAAGATTTGGAGAAACTTATGGAAGTGCCCAGTTCCAAGCAAGGTGAAATGCTTCACATGGTTGGTGGCAAGGAGAACTTGTTTGAATGACAGGTGTTTTGAAAATACATCCAATTCCCTTCAGAAAGTCAAATGGAATTGTATAGTATCTTTCTACTTTTGGTGTAAAGAAATAGGATTAGAAGATATAAATCAGTTTGTAGATTTATTAAAATCTCTGTAAGTATTTCTATTTCCTTTTTTTATGTTTCTGCTGTAACACTTTTGAAGGTCTCCAGCATGTCCTAAATGCTGATGAATACACAATTACCAGTTTCTTTAAAAAAAAAAAAAAAAAAAAAAAACCCTCCGTTTACCTTTTGGCTCCCAAATACCCCCGGCGTCAACCTATTGGACCTACTTTGCCCTTATTTTTAACGGCTCCATTTGAAAACCCAATTAACGATTTCATTTATTACGTGGCACTCTATCATTGGTCAGCCATTTAATTAACCTAAACTAATCAACTCCCAACCCATTACCCAGATCCACCTACTAAAACCCGACCTTCCCGAATTAAATCTCCATTAAACCAGAGGAAAAACCCTCCGAACCCATTTCATTTCTAATTCGTGAACGGTGCCGGCTTTGGTGGGGTGATTTTCTGGCCAAAATCTCGGGATTTTCTACCTCAATACGCTGGTCGATGAAGAATTGGACTCTAGGAGTAATACTCTCCACATTTAGGTAAGAAATTGCTGCTTTTTTGGTTTCAGTTAGGGTTTAGGGTTTCCTTATTGTTGTCTAATGTTTGTTCGATTCGATGTATATTGACGTTTTTGTTGTTGTTCCATGTTTTACATGGTTGTTCTAGTCTTTTTTTGTTGCATGTGTTCCATCGTACTATATTGTTGTCTCAAGTTAGTTTCTTTTTATTGTTGTCTCAAGTTAGGATTTTTGTTGGTTATAACCTTTATTCCATGTTTTTTTCTCTTTATTTCATGCTTTTTTCTAGTTTGTGTATTTGTGTCTCGGTTAGGTGTATGACTTTACTATTCGGATGGGGTCTCTTTTTTGTTTGTTTTGGGTGCTTTATTCTAGTCCGGAACCAAAATGGACCCAATAAAAACGGACTTGAACCAAAATACCCCAGAAAAAAATATGGAACAATAATACCTTTAACGAAGTATTTCAAGGCGTCAAAGGAGTTCTTTTTTTTTTTGGTTTTTTTCTTTTGGTTAAACTCCTCTTTCTTTTACATTTTCACACTTTTTTACGTACTTTGGCCATAGATTAATCATGCTTCGGGACTCTGAAACTTCAATATTTTATATAGAACCCTACTTTTTTTTGTGCGATTAATAATGTAGGTTCAATACATAACTTCGGATTGTCGTTTTAGTGGTTGAAAAGTGCTCGAAGTCCATTTTTGTTTGAAGACTTGTTGTCATTAGCTTTAAGTTATTTATGTTTTAGGGTTTAGATTTAAGTGTGTTATATAGTCAAAATTGCATCATTCATACCAATCTCAAAATAATTAAATTGCATCATTCATAACAATATGAAAATACTTAAACTTGTTCACTAATAACAAACCCAAACTTGTTATAATACAATCATCAAAGAAAGAAAAAACTTAAAATACGTTCATCAATTCATGCCCTTGAGTTGATCTTCCGCCACCACCACGAAAGTTTCCTCCGCCACGAGAGGTACTTCCACCGCGAGGTTTATTTTGACCACCATGCCGTAAGGGACACTTACGCTTATCATGACCAACATAATTGCAAAATGAGCATTTTCGAGTGTATCTCCCTGGTGGAACATCCATTTCGTTAGGAATACGGGAGTATGCTTTCTTTTTGAATTTACGGATAAATGCTTTAGTTGCAAACATGGAAAATGGCTCCGTTGGCCAATAACTCTCACTACCAAGTGGGTAGAACCTTCCAACATACGTTTTTGCATAATTTTCAAGTGTATATTCCTTAGCCACGTACGTGGAGGCGTTCTTTCCTATTGTGATAAAACACTTGAACGCATAAGAACATGGCATGTGATATGATTGCCACTTGTCACATGTGCATGTTCTTGGAATGTCACAAATTGTGTGGACGTTACCTCCTTTACCTTGGTGCACACTTGTGAGTTCAAATATGCGTTTTGCATAGTTGTACTCCATCCGGTCGTGTTGTTGAGCCTTAAATTTGTGATACTCGAACAATTATGACGGTTTTGTCATCCACTTTAGACAGTCTGTCGCAAGTCCTTTGGCCTCTTTTGATCCAGTGACGAATCGTTCCACAACCTGCTTAAAAGTCATAACCTGCTTAAAAGTCATTCTCACCATTGCGGTGACGGGTAGTCCCCGTGCAGATTTCAACAAGCCATTGAATAACTCAGAGCTGTTTGTTGTCAGCATCCCTTATCGCCTACCTTCATCCTGGTGTAATGTTTATTTGTCTTTATCAATTTTATTCAACCAGTGGAAGGCTTCCTCATCCGCCCGCCTAGTAATTTCCATCTGCAGGTGAAACTTTTTCTCTTGATGCTCTGTTGCAGCCGGCCACATCTAATTGCAAAAGTCTTTGAGCTTCGATACGCCTTTTGGAAGTTTGCCTTCAAATGCTTTAAACAAAAATGATGGTAGGCAAACGCCGCCACCCATGCAAATTAAACATATTGCTCAATATGCCGATATTTCGTCCGATATAACACATAAGCCCATACGATCCTTAATAACGTGTTGCCTCAAGTAGTTCAAAAACAGACCCCACATATTAGTGCTCTCATTGCTGCAATTGCAAAAGCTAGAGGGAATATAGATCCATTTGCATCCATTCCAACTGCAATTAGCAGCTTTATGTCGTATACCCCATACACGTATGTTCCATCTATTGATATTACTGGCCGACAATGAGCAAATCCATCAATGCATGTTTTGAATGCCCAAAACGCAAACTCAAAAACATTACTGGGCAGGCGAGGCTTCGATTTGAGCTTCCATTCAACAACAGTACCAGGATTGAAGTGTTTTAGAGTTGCCATGTATCTCGGTAACGTCTTGAAAGAGCCCTCCCAAGTGCCGTAGACTATCTCATGTGCACGCCTACGCCCAAGATACGCCTTCCGCCTACTAATGGTTTTGCAATATACTTTTAGGACGGCTGTAATACAATCTCTAATAGGGTACCTGGAGAAGTTGAAATATCAGCATATAGCAACGAGGAACATCGTATTAACATCAAAATTAAAATAAACTTAGGCGAAGGAGATAATCAGGGCTTTTGCAATGTCGCTAACTAACACAAACAAAGAATCATAATGGTATTTAGATTGCAATGACCATCCGGGAGGTCACCCATATCACAAGCGTGCCTTGTGTAGAACTTTGAAATAGTTCACATCTTTTCAGCCTCTCCTACCACGGAGCATCCATCGACAACCTTGATTTTTCGTCATAGACAATCGCCAAAGTTTTCGAGTGGAATCGTCAACTTTGAACTCCCTTATCCCCTGGATGCAATAGATCTTAACAACCCTTTGCAATGACTTTTTCGAGTTGAAAATCATGCCTTTTTCAATATGAACCATCTGTTTTACAAGAGTCACTGGCTCTTTCCACAAACTTTGCCGGATATGATTATCATCCCTAGTAAAGACAAACGCATGGGGGTGATCTTGAAGATGATCAAGATAGGAGATCTCATCGGAATGCCACCGAACTAGAACTAGGTCGACTCTTCGTCGTCGAAATTGGTTTCGCATAAGCACAGTTTCGCCGGGTCAAATGGGTCTCGTGAATTGATTCTTTCGGTGCGCCGACAATTCATCATGTCCTGCAACAATTCTACTTGATATTGAGGATTAGTACCAACCTCAATCTCATTCTCACTTTCTTCATCTTCACTTTCCTCCACATTAGGTATTTCCTCACTATCACTCGATGATGTATTTATATAATTCGGATAATCCACACCATCCAGAGCAGGTCTTTTCCTATAATTTGGTGCAACGACCTCATTCTCCCTACACAAGAAACTAGAGTATTTTAACTACTAAACATCAAATAATACTATTGATGTTAAAAAAGTAGACGTACCGATAGTAATCAACTGCACCGAAAGTTGAGGAAGGACCATCGTTTTGAGTAGGTGTATAACCCCTAAAAAATATAATCAACATTATTAGTAGCATTCAAGAAATAAACATATGCTACTACACATAATAATAATAATGAATATTTACCACTGCCCATCAAATTGCCGACTTAAAATTTCCCGAGGCATTTGACTCCTCAAAATGGCTTCATAAGTACTCATGTCAGGGTAATTATGCTCATGAGTAGGTTCCGCTTCAGTGACTTCAGCCTGAATTCTAGACGGGGCTTCCGACGAGGTCTATTTTGGGCTTCCCGAGGAGCTGTAGCCATGACTTCAACACGATTAATGGGGACCTTCTTTACGTACATTTCAAGAACAGTTAAAGTTATGCATTCCCCATAATCGTAGGGCGCCTTCAAATAATCCGTCAAAGAATCATCGTCATGAATATGCCACTGTACATAACTAACTACACCTTGCTGCGTAAATGATATTGGATATCTTCCAATTATATTTAAATCAAAATCACCCCTACTCACTTCTAGTCTATTATACAAGGCTTGGAGTAGTTTGGAGAATTTTAAGCTAAGTGAAAACTTAACGTGGTATTTTGAGGGAGAGTCATAATGCAAACTATAATCCTCGAATATAATTTCTCCGTCCCAGAATAAAGAAACCCTAATTTTTGGAACATCTTCGATTTTTTGACTAATTTAGGAGTACAAAATGCAAAAGTTGGATGAAACTTAGAAATTGTGTAAAATGCAGAAATTGGATGAAACTTAGAAATTGTGTTTTCCTTTCATCCAAAATCCGTATTATATAAGGTTTGAATGCGTTTGTATCATATAACGCATGCAATTAGTGTGTCCTGCAGCGTTACTTCAAGTCAAATCAAGTACGGATTGTGTTGTCATTGCATAATGTATGAGTTTACTGCATTATGTTAGAATAACGCAAGAAATTATCGCGGTATTCCGACATAACGCAAGAATTACTACGCTTAAAGCCTCGGTCACACGCGTGCCCCGTGTTGTCAATTCTGCAGTGTGTTGTCAATCGGAGTTGTCATACAGAAAAACATCATAACGCATCTAAAATTTACGTTATACATCAACATGATTGACAACACAATGCATGCGTTTGATGCTAGCGAGTGTTATATAACGTAATTGACGAATAACTACCAACCACGCAAAATTGAGTTATTATGTCATTTTTTAACCAATTTGGAGATATTAGTCGTATTACAACGCTCTAGGAGACATATTCGAAGCAAGGTAGGATACGGAATTGGGTGAAGATCTTGAATACTCAAATAACCCAAACGAGAGATACAATCAATGTTATAACAATATGATGATAGACTAGTGGAATTGGCGTGTTAGGGAGGCTGCAGCACTGGAACAAAACTTGAGGTCATTAGGGCTTAAACGCCAAAAAATTCGTGCTATGTCAATGCCTCGTGGCACTCCACAAGAGTTGAATTTTGCTCTTAACCGTTTTCGTGAAGAGCACAATCGGATGAAAATATGTTGCCTCAGGGTAGAATCTGGTCAACATGGTTACGTCGCATTCGTATCCAAGTGGGATTCGAATCGGGTGAGACGTCCAGATACGATGATTCCCCATGATATTATTAATAGTTGTAATGTATTAAATAAAGTTGGTGGGGTTATAGTCATGATCCCACAACCTATTGAGTTTGATACCTATATAAGTAGCCTTTTGCTACTTAGTATCTAATTAAAATTCAATATCGAATAGTAGAAACGAAGATTGGTCGTTTTTTTTTTTTTCCACAGGATTCGAATAGCAGTGGTGATAAAACTCAAATCAAGCAACTATTTCGGTGATTCCTCAACCGATAACAGTGAATTCGTGCTAGACGATTTCAAGCCCTACCTTTTAATAGAGCGTAATGATGTTTTTCACGAGTTGAAATATTCAGATTCACGTGAATATTATTGTGGTTTACGTTGCGAATAGGCATATCGGTACGCCGAATCACAAGGTCTTGTTCGTTACTTGGAAATCTCAACGTTCAAATTCCAAAAAGGTTCTCAATGACCATGCCTCGAGTAGGTGCACATATTTGCGAGCTTGCCATACAAAGGATTAGAAAAGAAAACAACAGAATGCTAGCAAGACGTAGATTTTACATGCTAAAGTTGGCCGAAGAACAAGCATCATCAACCGGCAGGAACTAACATCTACGAAAGAAGATCTATCTTAAGAAACCCAAGATATTCATCCGAGGACGATATTGAAGACTTCAATTCGATGATGATTAAGAATATTGTGATTTTAGTTATATGTTTAATTTATGATGATGTTGTTAATTTGAAGAATATTAGTATGTTTAGTTTTGCATCAACTTAAGGCATGAATTGATGAATGTATTTTAAGTTTTTTCTTTCTTTGATGATTGTATTTTAAAAAGTTTGGGTTTGTTATTAATGAATAAGTTTAATTATTTTCATATTGTTATGAATGATTGATACGCTCAAATTACACCTATTAAATGATGTAAAGCAGACGATGTCAAATATAGTAGCCCAACAAGGTTGGGGTCGAATCCCACAGGGAATATGGTGTGAAAATGTTAATAAAGTCGTAGAGTACTTTCTTAAGGTCTAAATTTCGTATTCCGTTGAGTTGTAAAAGATTGTTGTTTATTCCTTAAAGCTATATTGATTATTGTAAATTCAGATGGTTAAAAGATCCAAGATTGTGTCACCACTTAGGTTAGATGTTATGCCCTACGTATCAACGTAATACACTCCTTATGGATTGACTACTGTATGCACTTAATCTTTATGTGATCTAATAATATTTCCCAATAGCTACTAGGTATTTATCTTCACGATTTTCCCAAATATAGAAGACTGTTATTAAGAGCGACTAAATATGCTAGGTTAAACTTGTTCTTATTCCTAAGTGAATTTATTAAACGAGGGTTAACGCCTCGAGTCCCTAATGATTACTTCTACCAAACCCTGCGAACTTTCCCAAGAATAGCAGACTTTATGGCTTAGATCAATAGTTGCAACTATTAATCCACATGAACGAACAAGAAGTAATTATATACTAGCAATCCACAATTCGTATATTAATGTTTAAAACCTAACACATAACACCCACCATGGGTTCACAGTCTCAGATATGGAGTTTAGTTACTCATGATATTGATAATCACACAAAACATTGTAATTGTAATTGTAATTGTAATTGTTATTGAACATTACACGAGAATTTAGGATGAACGATAATAGAATAGTCTTGAAACCCTTGAAAAGTACTAAGAACTCAAAGTGCTCAATACAAGTAAACTCAAGATGTTCTAAAAATAAAACCCTATCAGGTATTTATACAAGTCCCAAAACTCGGAATTAATAAAGACAACACAGCCCCTGCGGCGCGCAAGTCGACCGGCCGGCGATGTAACTCGACGGACCATCGTTATGTCGACGGTTCACTTGATGGCTCTGACAAAGAATCCCAGCTTCAGTTCTTGCTAACGACGATGCACCTTGCCGGTGCCGTTGAATGTCGACGGTCCGTTCTTTCACCCGTACTGTTGCTTCACCAAAATTGCACTTCTTTGAACTTCTCTGACTCACAAGAACGACCCACTTGACGGACCGTCGGCATGTTGACGGTTCGTACAATTAACAATACAAGGCCTGTGTCTTCAAATTCCTCGTTTTTGCTTGCTTGTGCATCCCGACTACTAAATACTTGTAACATACACAAAATACATCAAACTGACACAAACTTACCTGAAAACAAGTAAAACTTATAGTTAAAAAAAGCATCAAATGTGCCGTAATTTCACGGCACATCAATGATGCAATTTAATTATTTTGAGATTGGTATGAATGATGCAATTTTGATTAAAAAATAACACGCTTAAATCTAAACCCAAAAACATAAATGACTTAAAGCTAATGACAACAAGTCTTCAAACAAAAATGGACTTCGAGCACTTTTCAACCACTAAAACGACAATCCGAAGTTTTGCTTATCCTTGATGTATTGAACCTACCTTATTAATCGCACAAAAATAAGTAGAGTTCTATATAAAATATTGAAGTTTCGGAGTCCCGAAGCATGATTAATCTATGGCTAAAGTACGTAAAAAAGTGTGAAAATGTAAAAGAAAGAGGAGTTTAACCAAAAGAAAAAAAAAACAAAAAGAAAAGGAAGAACTCCTTTAACGCAGTAAAATACTGCGTTAAAGGTACTATTGTACCATATTTTTTTCTGGGGTATTTTGGTTCAAGTCCGTTTTTATTGGGTCATTTTGGTTCCGGACTTTATTCCATGCTTTTGTCCAAGTATACTGATTTTTTGAAGCATGTGGTCCCTATCCCTTTATCCTTGTCTTCACATAGATTGTCATTATGTATAGGTAGATTCCCTTCAATTTTTGTGTTTATTGCTTTCTGATGGGTCCCTTTCCCTTTCGTTTATGTCTGCCATGTGACTTTCTTGAAGAATGGTTGAGAAGGTGGATTTGGTCTTTAACTATGGGAGCAAGTGAGTCTTGACACCTCAAGTTGTTTACATTAAAAAACTGAATCATGTATGGCAAGGGTATGATCTAGATGTTTTGTCCTATATAGGCATCTGTTTATAATACACTGAAAAGTTAGGTTTTAGGGAAGTGAAATAGCTGCTACTCACAGGGCCTTCTGGTAGGTATTATGTGGTTGAGGGTGATTCAAGCATTAAAACGCTACAATCTTCTTTGTCTAGTCAGTTTGGTGTGTTTCAATTGTTTGCTTTAGATGAGGGTGAAGGTACTGTTCCAGCTCCTAACATCAGTCACGATAATGATCCTTGCTTTGTGTCAGTAGATGTAGAAACTGATTGTGAGTCATCTGAGGAGGAGGATGATAATGAACCTTATCCTAGTGATTACAATAGTGAAGAGTTGGACCCGGTGTGGATAAGTTTTTACCATTACGCAACCTGCTGATGAAGTTGAAGTTGAAGGTGACTTGAAGATGAGGATGAGCAACCAACTCTAAGGCTTAAGGTGATATCTGAAGCTAAGACTAGGCTTCAAGTCAAGAAGATGCAACAACCACTAACTGGTTCAAAGAGGATTGACTTCAAGGGAGATGAGAATGGTGCGAGATTATAATGTTTTAATGCTTGAATCACCCTCAACCAAATAGTACCTACCAGAAGGCCCTGTGACTAGTAGTTGTTTCACTTCCCTAAAACCTAATTTTTCAATGTATTCTGAACAAATGCCTATATAGGACAACACATCTGGATCATACCCTTGTCACATATGATTCAGTTTTTTAATGTAAACAACTTGAGGTGTCAAGACCCACTTGCCCCCATAGTTAAAGAACAAATCCGCCTTTTCAACCATTCTTCAAGAAAGTGACATGGCAGACATAAAAGAAAGAGAGAGGACCCATTAGAAAACAATAAACACAAAAATTGAAGGGAATCTACCAATATTTAATGACTACCTATGGTGAAGACAAGGATAGAGGGATAGGGACCGCATGTTTCAAAAAATAAGCATACATAGACAAAAGCATGAAATAAAGCACCCAAAACAAACAAAAAAGGGACCCCCATCCGAATAGAAAAATCATACACCTAACCGAGACACAAACAAAAAAGAGCATGGAATAACGGCGGTAACCCACAAAAATCCTAACCTGAGACAACAATATAAAAACCGTAACTTGAGACAACAATATAGTATGATGGAACACATGCAACAAAAAAAAAAGACTAAAACAACCATATAAAACATGGCACAACAACAAAAACGTCAATATATCGAATAAACATTAGACAACAATAAGGAAACCCTAATTGAAACTAAAAAAGCAACAAGTTTTTACTTGAACGGGGAGAGTATTACTCCTAGAGTCCAGTTCTTCATCGACCAGCGTATTGAGGTAGAAATCCCGAGATTTTGGCCGGAAAATCACCCTTCCAAAGTCGGCACCGTTCATGAATTAGAAATGAAATGGGTTCGGAGGGTTTTTCCTTTGGTTTAATGGGCATTTAATTCGGGCGGGTCGGGGTTTAGTAGGTGGATCCGGGTAATGGGTTGGTAGTTAATTATTTTAGGTTATAATTATAGGGCTGACCAATGATAGAGTGCTACGTAATAAGTGAAATCGTTAATTGGGTTTTCAAATGGAGCCTTTAAAAAAAGGGCAAAGTAGGTCCAATAGGTTGACGCCGAGGGTATTTGGGAGCCAAAACGTAAATGGAGGGTATTTTGGTACCAAATCTGATAGTTCAAGGCATTTTAGGCCCTTTTCCGTAGAGAAAATGCTGGATGGGAAGATTTTGCTACCAAGATAAGAATCTTCATTGGAAATGATGGAGTTCATACATGACAGGTGAGTCAGATAACAACAATATTGAAAGGAGTTACATCTGGGTAGTCAGTTGAAGGAGTGACCCAAGGACAACATAAGAATGATACATGAACCGTTGGATTCTAATTAGTTTCGAGTTTGTGGAAATTCTCTCAAAAGCAGAAGTCAACTTTTTCACGGATGTCTACTGGACAAGGTGGGAGTGGCCTCGGTGGAGGACAAGTTGCGGGAAGCGAGGCTGAGATGGTTTGGGCATGTGAAGAGGAGAGACACAGATGCCCCAGTGCAGAGGTGTGAGAGGTTGGCTATGGACAGTTTCAGGAGAGGTAGGCCGAAAAAGTATTGGGGAGAGGTGATTAGACAGGACATGACGCAGTTCCAGCTTACCGAGGACATGACCTTAGATTGGAGGTTATAAAGGTATCAGATTAGGGTAGAACGCTAGTAGGTAGTCCCGCTTACTAGTAGTCGCAGTTTTGCTCTATAGTTTCTTGTCCTTTGATTTCTACTACTATCGGTTGTTTTTTGGTACATCGATTATCTTATTTAGCTGTGGTAGTCGCTCCTATTTTCATCGCTTTATCATGGCTTTTTCATTTTCATACTGCTTTGAATTTGAATTGCTTGTCCTTATCTGACCTTTTTTGTCATGCTTTCTTTTGAGCCGACGGTCTCTCGGAAACAACCTATCTACCTTCCAAGGTGGAGGTAAGGTTTGCGGACACTTTACCCTCCCCAGACCGCACATTGTTGGATTTCACTGGGTATGTTGTTGTTTATTTGTTGTTAGTCTACTGGGATCTTTTGGAGATAGGACTCTGACCTCTCCCAGTTGAACTGCATTGCGACAGTGAGCAGAGAAATCTTGTAGAATTTCGGCCGCATTAAAGTTAAGGAGATAAGCGGTGATTATTTTTTATTTGAATTTCCATCGAGGTCGGTAGCAGAAAGAATCAAAATGGATAGATGGATTTTCAACAATAAAGAACTCCACTTAGAATGGTGGTCCCCTAGTAATATTTGCCATTGAGATAACTGCAGACTTAACCATCTATGGATAAACCTGATTGGTTTTCCATCTCACTTGTGGTTGTAGAATATTTGTAAGCGACGTCTCCCCTTCTTCCACCCTATTAAGATTTGAATAACACTCTGCAAGACCCACGTGTTCAGTCCCATCAGCAGCCCGAGGTTGTTCTACCCACTCGAGAGAGGATCTAACTCCAACTTCTTCTCCCACTCTTCTGCCGACTTGTATCATCATCTACACCTCATACCTAACCGGAATTGTGAAGATGAGACCATTACTTTCCACTGCCACATATCTTGGCAACAGCTCCGATGTCCCCTCCACCTTAATACTCGCCCATTGTTTTTTTGAATAAGGTAACATTTAATACACACCCATTTAAGGTGATTCTTTAGTGAGGTTTCTTCTCCCGTCTCAATCCATACCCCGAAAATCCCCTATCTCTTTGAACCCTTTGTACAGCCATAAGTGGGGTTGTAGTAATCAGTATAATCCAAACCCATTTCATTTTTCCGGTCGGAAAGCAACCAACTGTTGGTGACCACCATTCAGCAGTCATAGGTACCACCATTCAGCAGTCATAGGTACCTGCTTCCATCTCCACTCAATTGTTTTAAAGAGTTCCGCCAATTTCCGTGTCGGAAATTCAAAGAGGAAGGAAGATCCATTGATCTCCCAGATCTGTGTTGCAGCTGATGTACTCTACTTGCTGGAAATCCATCTCTGGATGTCTAAAAGTGTGGAACTTCGTGAAGCGCTGCCAGGAAACTTCTGATCAAGCATCTGCTTAGAGTGTCATCACTCAAAATGGGTGAGCCATCTATGATAATCTTTCTGTTGTGAGTCAGCACCTCTGCTAATGGTGCATCCTTTGCTGGCCATTGACTGGTGGTGATGGCATTCACATATGTTCCATTTGTTACTAGGTTTTGGCTGACTTGACAACGATGATTCCCCTCTGCTTAGAAAGATAGGCGTATGATACGGTAAAGGCCTCTGGAGAAAACAATGAAAAGCCAGGTAGAGCCTCTGAGCCGATCCAAACGAACCGCATTGAATGTGATTTCCGGCAAGATAATGACAGTTCTCTGCTCCTTCCGTACTGCAACAATGATTATAAATCCACCATATTTAATGTACTTCTGTGAATAATAAAAGTGGTAAATAATCTACCATATGATTTGTTCCCAGTATTAAAATAAATTCTATTATCCATCCCAACTAAAGAAACTTAATTGAAGTTTTTAATCAGCCACTAAAAGAAATGATCGAGAAAAAACTTCAAATCCATGATCTCCGACGTTGGTAAGCAGTTTCACGGGTGCAAAGGTTAACAGTAAAAAGGCCTCGATAATTATGCCTGATAGAATTTTTCCTTCTGACCACACATTCTAAGTTTACTAACATAAGTGAATAATCAACTGATCCTCTTACAGAATCCTTAAAAGAATTACTCCCTCTGTCCCAATTTACGTGACACTCTTTCTTTTTAGTCCGTCCCAAAAAGAATGACACTTTCTATATTTAATAACAAATTAATTTAACTTCCCATTTTACCCTTAATCAATGATTTATTGCCACAAAAATTTCTATGGCTTATTTTTTACCACAAGTTTCAAAAGGCTTTTTTTTTCATTCTTAAACTCCATGACATAAATTGTTGACACTCTTTCTAGCTGGGAGGAGGCTGGGATTGGGGCAAGGAATAGAAGCTACTGGAGGATCATTCCAGCTTGCATATGGTGGACAATCTGGAAAGAAAGGAACTCCAAATGTTTTGAGAATGGAAGTAGCACTCTACAGAAGATCAAGCAAGACTGTATGTTGTTATTTTGTTTTTGGTGTACAAAGAATCCCTCTGTAGATGCAGAATCAATCCTAGAAGTTCTTGACTCATGTTAGGATTTTACTCTCTTAGCTTCTTAGTTTTCTCTTTTCTTTTGTAAAAGGGTTTTCAGTACTACCTAAGTACTTGTCTATAATACAAAGTTGTTACCTGTTCAAAAAAAAAAAAAAAATTGGGACAAAGTGTATGTTTTTCTAAGCAATAGAAGAGATGGGGAAACCTGCATAGTAACACCCAGGGGCTATAAGTAGAGAAATTAGTGTTTAGTCTAAAAGTGGAAGCAATAGTGGACAAGATTATAAAAAGCAGCAGATACATAGAGATAGAAAAAGGGAGGTGTGGAGAAGAAGAGAGTTTCTTTGTTAACTAATGTGCCTCGGGAACACTTTAATGGCAATTGTGTAGAAACTAAGTATATTGCAAGGAAAAAAAGGGGCAGCCCGGCGCACAAAGCTTCCCGCATTAGCAGGGTCCGGGAAAGGGCTGCACCCCCAGGGGTGTGATGGAGAGTGTAGACAGCCTACCCTAAGGCAAACATTATTGGCTGCTTCCACAGCTCGAAGCCGTGACCTATAGGTCACACGGAGACAACTTTACCATTGCTTCAAGTCTCCCCTTCAAAAACTATCATTTGAAAGGTTTAAGATGGGGGATATTTTCTGAAAATTGGGGGTTAATTCCTCCTTTATTCATATATATATATATATATATATATATATATATATATATATATATATATATATATATATATATATATATATATATATATATATGTGTGTGTGTGTGTGTGTGTACGAGAGACATTAGGCTTGTGTATTATTTGGCTTTCTGCTGTCTGAATAGGCACTTAAACCACACTAGGACCAGTGCATTAGCGGGAGCTTAGTGCTCCAGGATGCCCTTTAGACTAGGAGATAGAGAAAGGGAGGTGCGGAGAAGAAGAGATTTTCTTGGTTAACTAATATGCCTCAGGAACACATTAGGTCTAGAAACTAAGTAAACTGTAGATGACAAGTTCAAAAAATGGTTTGGAAGGTTATAAATGTTGGATATTTCCAAAATTTGGGCATTAAGTCCTCTTATGTATGTGTGTGTGAGAGAAAGCGAGATATAGAAAGAGAAAGAGAGATTTGTGCGTGTGTATTATTTGGTTTCGCTCGTGTTAGTAGAACTATTTAGTCATCAAATGACGAGTATACAAACTTAACTGGTCCGATCCTTGTTTAGATAGCTTGTATGGAATTATATGATTATATAGAGCTTGACCTGTATTTGTCTGAATAACATCGGTAAGTTCTATCTGATGTGCTTTCATAAATGAAATTTCAGTCTCTGTGAACTTTGTGGTTATGCATGATCTTTTAGGTGCATATCCTTAGTATTTTTGAAAATTGTCAGCATTGTTAAAGTTATGTCGTGCTTCTTTTGGAGTTATATCAGTAAATAGTTAAAAATATTAGATTTCTTGTCTTCTACTTAGTAGTTAATACTTTTGTATCTGTTGGTAATTTAGTATATTATATTTCCAGGGAGTTTATTGAGGCAATCATTTTCTGGGACCCTGTAAACAGGTGTTGGGGAAACTCAGTTTCATGTAATGTTATCCACTGGCATTTCACTGATTGGACCTACATACAAAGCTGTATATGTTAAGGCAATACCTGATAGGTATTCTACTCGGCTCATGGGGACAACAGAAGCAATTGACTTGAATCTGGCTGGTCAGACTATTTTAGATCAGATTTATGATGAGGTAAGGTGGTACATCTTGTGAAGTGAATTGGTTTTAATGTTTCAGCACTTTCTGAAGGAAGTAATTTACACCTGGTTTGTTTAGAAAGAAACTACCAAATACTTACAGGATTTTGTGGTGTAACTAGTCTCGTTTCTTTTTCTTTGATTCTTTCCACCATAGTAAAGCCTTTTAAGTTCAGAAATGTGGGGATTCATCAAATGCAGAACTCTGTTGCTCTTGCCTCACTTTAGCAGGGAAGAGCATGCAATGGGTTCAACGAGATGCATTATGGCAGATTGGACATATTTGGATTATTAGAGTTGATATCATGCTGTCTGATTGATTTCCAAATTCTATTGGTAACTCCGAAACAATCTGACCATTACAAATTAAGGTTATAAAAGACTTTACAGAAGAATGTTCATGATTGGTCTTTTGCATGCACAGTTACACAAGGTATATTATAATAAGAAACAGTAATAAAATCACTTTTGTTAAACTGGTATTTTTATCCTTAATGGTTTAGTAATCTGCTTTAAAGCGTAATCTGAAACTGAAGGTTTCCTGTGAGTTGGAAATGTTTGTTACTTAATCATACTTAATTAGAACTTACTGTCTAATTGATGAAATATTTTTCTCTCCTAGGACCTATTAACATCTTCCATCATGTGTGTATGAAAACACATGAACATAATTCACTCTCTTCTCTTTGACTTGACATGTTTCTTTTCTATGATTTGATTTCACCAGCTGGGAGATCATACCCATTCTCAAACTCTCTATGTTAGAGTTACAAAGATAAGGAAATGCACTTTTCGGCATGAAAAAGAAGGCTGGATAAATGTGCATGAATTCCATGAGGTTTTAAGGTGATTAATGCACCATCGAGCTTGATTATCCTTATGGTCTTCACTTATGATGTTTGAATGTTCTATGATGTCGCATTCTGCTCTCTAGTTTACCACCTTTTTTCTGTCCCGAGGTGTTTGATGTGCAAAAGAATGCAGGTAGAGGGATTATTCTCTAGGAAGTTCCCACGGTTCATGGAGAGAATAGGGAGTCCTCCTCACCTGAGTTTGTTTCTGCAAATGTGGAAAAACATTTTCAATTATATTACTACTGTTGTTTCTTTTAGTTGGGTTATCTTTACTATTTTTACTGTTAGTACTTCTCTTTTTTACAGTATTTTCGCCATAGGTTTTACTCTTGTATTTGTCGAACTGGTTTTTGAAAACACTTTTCTTTAGCCGAGGGTCTATCGGAGACGACCTCTCTACTTCACACAAGGTAGGGGTATGGTCTGCGTATATCCTTCTCTCCCCCGACCCCACTTGTGGGATCACACTGGCATGTTGTTGTTGTGGTTGAAAGTGCTAGCTTACAGCCTTTTATGCCTTTCCTCTTCCTCTCTCGACTTCTGTAACTAATTATAAGTATTTGCAGAGGTGATTACAAGTATCTCTATGTCCATGGTGATGGTATCAGAAGTTACGACTCCTTCCGGTTTTACCATGCAAATTCTGATTCGGCGCGTGCTTCTTGCAACAATGTTTCGAACAACATGAGATGTCTGAAGCAGGATCTAAACCAGCTAACTGATGATAATACTAATAGCAATGGCATAGATATGCATAAGAAGTCTGTTTTTGGTGGTATGATGTTCGCTTGCTATGGTCGTGGCAAGTTATTTTTCGGTAATGTAGATGCCTCTCCTTTCTTGGAGAACTTCCCTGGGGTTACCTTCTCAGGAACCTATTGTAACGGAGAAATTGCAAATGGAGATTTAAGCTCATACGAAAAGGGGTCTAAAGAACACAGCTCTATACGTTGCAGTCTGCACGAAAATAGCACTGTCTACCTGGTTGTGTCATACACTCCTGCATTGCGACCGCATTAGAGATGTAGCTGGTATTACCTTTGACAATCCGGTGGGTAATGGCCAAAGATTTTTGGTGGTTTGAATAGGCTACTGTTCCGTACTTTTTAGTTTTGGAATTTGGTGGAATCTGGCTAATATTGTAGCTTAGCAGAGGGCCAATCTCGTGTAGATATTTCAAAAGCCATTCTGGACTAATTTACTACTATCTTGTTGCTGTTTCTCAGTTGTAGCACGTTTGTGCTGTAAGTGATATGCCTGCAAGAATTGTACTATTTTTCGTTTCTTTAAATTCGGAAAAGGGTAAAATATGCCTTAACGTAGGGCTGGGCATAATTACCGAAAACCGAAAAACCGAACCGAACCGAACCGAAACTTCAACACACCGAACCGAACCGAACTAGTTTGGTTCGGTGTTTGGTGTCCATCGTCAAAAAACCGAAATCGAAATAGCCGAACCGAAGTTTGATAAAACCGAACCGAAAAATCGAAGGCGCACCGAAATTTAATACATTACCCAAAAAAATTAAAATAGTTCAGGCTCATTAAGTTTAAAGCAAAAAAAAAAAATTCAATTGTAATAAGTCTTCTTTTGTATTTGTATCCCTAATTTTCCACTTCAATTGAAAAAATCAAATATCCTTAACAAAGAAAGGTAACTAGGATCTCTCTTTAGGATTAATGTATATCCTTTATGTGTTTTCTTAATTATTCTTACGGTATGTATAACACCTAGTAATCCTATGTCATGATTATAATTTTCTGTTCTTGTGTATCCTGTTTGTTTGATTTTGATTTCAATTTATCAGTTTTATGTTTTATTGCTTTTGAGAATATGAATTAGTATCAATGGAATCGCTTCTAATATTATATTAAAAAAACCGAAACCGAAAGAACCGAACCGAACTAGTTTGGTTCGGTGTTTGGTGTTCACTTTCAAAAAATCGAACCCGAAATAGCCAAACCGAAGTTTGATAAAACCGAACTGAAAAATCGAACGCCCACCGGCTTAACGTTTGTCTCTTATTGCCCTTTGTTAACTTATCGGCTCATATATGCTCTTAATGTTATCTTTTGTCTTGAAATTTCTATGAACAATTTAAAAGTCTCAATATGCCCCTCGCACAAACAACGGAAGCCACGTAATAAATTTAGACATTTTTAAATGTTTAAAGGCTAAATTATATGTAACAACAACAACATACTTAGTGTGATATCGTAAGTGTGGTGTTACATCCGGCAATTTTTGCAGTTTGAAAATTTGAAACAATTTCGACTTGTAAGAAAGGAGGCCATATTTGGATTTTTCTTAATGTGTGTATGCCGGTTGGAAGCTTGGATGTGGAAACACCTTGAGAAGGCCTAAGGGCAAAATTGGAATTTTGAAAATTTGTTTCGGGAATTATAAAGATGATCCATAAGTACTTGGCTCAAACAAAAAAAATAAGAAAATTTAGGCCCAATTCCTTAAGGGTGGCCGGCCATAGTATATGGCCCAAACCCATGGGATTTTAATCCAAGTATTAAAAGAGAAGGGTCTTAACATTTCATGACAAATCAAGAAGTTTCAAGAAAGAAAAAGAAGAGCAAAAATGGAAAGGCCAATTCGGCCAAGAGCAAGAGAAAGAAAAAAAAATAAAAAATCTTGGAGCCTTCAACTTTGATTCAAAAACTTGTCTCTTCTTGAATTACTACTAAGCTTGGAACCCTCTTCAACATGGTATAATTTTTGTGGCAAGAATGGATAGCAAGTGAAGAGTTGAAGGAACAAGGTAAGAATTCATCATTCTTTGCATGTTTTGGATGTTTGTATATGATGTAGTATGTGAAAAAGGATGGAATTTAAGAAAATATGAATAAAACTTATGGAAGTGTGGAAAGCTAGGTGTGGTGTATGCTTAAGTGTGTGTGGGAATTATGTTTAACTATTTTATCTAGTGTTTGGTTGATATTGTTGTGGATGTTGAATGATTTTGGAGAGATTGTAGTCTTGCATGCATGATGTTAGCCGTGGGGTTTGTGTGTGAGTGTGGCCGTGTATGTGCACGGTGGTGTGGCCGTGTAGTTGTGGTGTGGTGTGGAGGAAAATAAGCCAATTTTATTTAGTGTTTTGATTATTGTTGTTGTGAATTTTATGTTGTTAATAAAGCTTAATGATCTTAGTGAAATTGTAGTAGTTGGAGGCTTGAGATGGAAGTTTATGTAAATGGAATAAGATGTCTTGCATGAATAGAATATAATGTTGTTAGTATGGTGTTGTTAATGCGCGAGTTATTAAGTTGTTATTGTTCTTATTGGAGTTAGGAGGTCTTGAAGGAAAGGGCATATTGATTAAGTTGTTATAATGTATCTTGGATTGAAATTGGAAATTGCTAGTATGGTTGTGACATTATGATTGATATTCGGCCGGGTTGAATTCCCGGATTGTTGTTGATTGTTTTGAGCCGAGTTGAACCTCGGGGATGATATATGTATAGGGGAGGTGCTGCCCAAATTTTTATAAACAAGTATTGGCGAAGAATAGAATTCCTAAGTCTCATGAATAGTATGCTGGTAAGAGTGACCATTTGCAGATTTTGGTGAAACGGGAGTCAAGATTGGACGAGCGTAAGGAACGACCAAGGTATGTGAAGCTATCCCTCTCCTTCTTTTGGCATGTCCTAGGTATACTAGGCTTGAATTTGAGCCTCGGGGTTATTACGTTCATCGAAATTCGATTCGAAATTGAGCACTATTCATTCGGTGCGATTGAACCGGAATTTATATCTTGTTGGAAAAATGCTCAAACGTCGTAACTTGCGGGAATGTAATCGAATTGTCTTGAAACTACCATAAATGGCTCCATTAAGTGATATTTTATAAACTTTTCAAAACCACTCCGAAGGGAGTGTGATATTTTATAAACTTTTCTAAAACCACTCCGAAGGGAGTGTGATATACTATTTTCTAAAGCTTTCTTAAAACCACTCCGAAGGGGGTGTGATATATTATTTTCTAAGGCTTTTCTAAAACCACTCCGAAGGGGGTGCGTACAAAACCACTCCGATGGGGGTGTGAGATTTTATTATTGACACTTTTCAAAACCACTCCGAAGGGGGTGCGATATCTCATTATTATTATCATTATGCCCGAAGGGCTTTAGTGGATTAGTAGTATGTCACGAGTGGCATGCCCGATGGGGCCGGGATAGCCGTATGTCACGAGTGGCATGCCCGAAAGGGCTAGATGCCGGGGCCGCATGTCCGATGGTGCCGGGATAGACGTATGTCGGACCGGCATGCCGAAGGGGCCATCATTT
Organism: Lycium ferocissimum; assembly: GCF_029784015.1. Classification (NCBI taxonomy): domain Eukaryota; kingdom Viridiplantae; phylum Streptophyta; class Magnoliopsida; order Solanales; family Solanaceae; genus Lycium; species Lycium ferocissimum. The sequence continues at coordinate 32,677,935 of NC_081344.1, forward strand.
TACGTCGGGGCCGCATGTCCGATGGGGCCGGGATAGACGTATCTTCGGACCGGCAGCCCCGAAGCGGGGATTACTATTATTATTATTACTATTATTATTATTATTATTATTATTATTATTATTATTATTATCATTATTATTGCGCCGGAAGCGGCCGTCCGAAGGGACTATTTCATTGGTATGTCGGAGGCGACACACGGGTTAGGTTGCATCCTTTGCTTAAGGAATGTGTGTTCATTTGTATTATTTACTTAAGGGTTGTTCTAGGACCCATGTATACGTTTATATTTCCCTCCGGCGAGGGGCTGCAGTAATGAGCTTGATTGTGATTTCTTTTCTTCTAAATTGAGCGGTGATTGTTATTTGTAATCGCTTTACATACTCGGTACATATCCCGTCGACCCTCCTTCGGGGGTCGCGTTTTCATGCCACGCAGTACACCGCACGAAGAGAAGACTTTGCTAGAGTTGTTTCCGCGGGATTGGCGAGCTCCACCTCAGTTCGGAGTGTTGCCGAGTCAAAGTGTTCGTGTCATGGTTTTAGCATATGTTAGAGACTTTGCAGACAGTGTTTTGTGGATAGTGCGTCGGGAAGTGCGAATGATTTGTAAATGTTAAAAGAGTATGCATTTTCAGTTAATGATTATTGTTTGAAAGGTTTCATGTTTCTTAAAAATTTTCGAATTGGCAGGTTTTAGTAACGCGAACGTCTAAGGGTTCGCTCGACTCTGAGGAGGGTCGGGTGCCCATCACACCCTAGTAAGGTCGGGGTGTGACATGCGGTCTGAGAAGGGTAGGATGCACACATATCTTATCTTACATTTGTGAGGTAGAGAGGTTGTGTCCGATAGACCCTCGGATCAAAAGAATAGTATCTGATGCAGGAGTATCAGAAAAGGGACAACAACATAGTATGATACAAAATAATGCAGCAACAGAGAGTAATACATGTCGAAGCATAAGAGACTACGCGATAATTGAATACTATTACTAAAAGGAAAAGATGGGAGGAGGAGGCTAGCAACAATAGCCAGAATTAGACAAGTAGAGGTGATTACGCATCATAGATGAGTCTCGTTATAGTTAATCACTCCTGTTACGTATACACCTTAGCAGCAAGTCAAGCTATATATCTCAACTGTGCTACAAGTCTTGTGCTTAACTTTGGGAACCCATTTGGTTTCAATAGTTTTGTGTTCTTTTGGGAGATCAATTAGTTCCTAAATTTAGTTGATTCTCCTAGACTTTATTTATTCTTCCATTGCATTTATTCATTTTATCCTTTGACGGGCATAAAAGAGCTAATTCTTGGCTCATTTCCATTTTGTAGGAGCACTATATCTTGACTGAGATTCATATAATCCCATGGTGTCTCCATTTGAATCAATTTTACTCCTACTTGGACCAGAACTATTCATCTCGCGCCCACTTGGAACAAGATTCATCTCACACTCATTTGGAGCAGGATCACTGTCATTCGCATCTGATGATGAAGGTTGATCTAGATGAGAAACTGATTCATCATCACTTAAAATTCTCCCACTCAAATGAAGGGATCCTATTTGATCTAGGTCCTTAATTTATAAAGAAACAAGTCATCACTATCTCCCCTTCTTGGGTTATTCGTTCTCTAAAAATGTGACATTTCTTTATTCGAATTCAATTAGGCTCCCAGCGTCTTGCAATCCCATGAACATGTAACCTTTTCAGGTTTTAGAGTATCACATATAGATACTCTTGCTTCCTCTCTGGCCCAATTTGCCTTGAGATTATTGTTCAAATTAGCCACACATCCAAAGTCTCAAAATGTTTTAGGTTGGATTTTTCACTAGTCCACAACTCGTGTGAAGTTGATGTAACTGATTTCTTTGGCACATGGTTATAAACATAGACAACAATCAGTAATGCATCTCCTAAAAAGAAAACAGGAAAGTTTGCTTGAACCATTATTGATCTAACCATTTACAGAAACTTCTATCTCCTTTCCACAACACCGTCTTATTAAGGAGTTTTGGAATAGTTAACTGATCAACAATTTCACTTTCATCATAAAAGCTCGTTTAATAGGGAGGCATATTCATAGCCCGTTTTATTTCTCAATACGTTTATTGATTCTTCGAATTGATTTCACACTTGTTCACATACCTCTTGAAGCAAATTATTGCCATGGTTTTATGTGACATCAAATAGACAGGGGCGGAGCCAGCTTATATCCAGGGGGTTCCGAACCCCCTCGGTAAAAAATTACAGTGTATTTTCAAACTTAAAATTATTTTATTTTGTATATATAGTAGATGTTGAACCCCCTGACTTCTTCGTATATTTACCTTTTAGAATTTTTGAACCCCTGAATGAAAATCCTGGCTCCGCCACTGCAAATAGATATAACCAAAAATGAGTAACTTTATCAATTAATGTGATAAAATTAGAAGTTTCGTCCCTTACTTCACATTCATAGGACGACAGACGTCCGAATGAACCAATTACAATGAATATTCGGTTCGATTATAGTTATCAAATGATTTTCTAATAGCCTTCTCAAACTAGATAATGCTCAAGTGAACTTATTCACCTGTCATAGACCCATGTGACCAGGTCACATCATCCTTAGGATGATGTGATAAGGCAATTGAGGAAAACTAACAGTTGGATTAAAGGGACTAATATCTAAATCCATAAAATCATTTTTGATAAAGTCAGAACCAAAATAAGTTGTTCCTATGCCTTAATGTCATGAAAATTCCAATTGAAATCCAAATTTAATAAACTAACAGAGAAGCAATATCTTTAAAAATTTAAGGAGCAAGCAAAGTATTATGTAGGATAAAGACTCGATGTTCACATAAAACTAATTCACATGATACGATCCTTTTAATAACTTTAGTGTTGTTTCCTACATATGTCCGCATTGCGCGTGTGAAACCCATTGGTAACAGAGAAGCAATATCTTTAAAAATTTAAGGAGCAAGCAAAGTATTATGTAGGATAAAGACTCGATGTTCACATAAAACTAATTCACATGATACGATCCTTTTAATAACTTTAGTGTTGTTTCCTACATATGTCCGCATTGCGCGTGTGAAACCCATTGGAAGTCCACAAAGGCTTCACATCCCTCACTATGTGGTACATGGATCCTAAGTCAATTACGATAATAGATTAATCTTAGAAATAAAAAAAATAAAAAAAAAATAAAAAAAACACAGCTAAAAACACATATATTACTAGCATAAGGAACACAAAGTATCTTTTCAGACACGTTATACAATGCTTTATTAGGCTTAGTGCGATCACTAACATAGTGACCCTTTCATCACAATTGAAGCATTTCACTTTAGTCACAAAAAATTTCTTTTACATTTCCTATCATTTTAGGATTCTTATTTGGTTGAGCATTAACCTTCCAGTTCCCTCTAGTTTTACATTTAAAACCATTTATTGAGCTAGAAATTATTTTGTGCACTTTTTACCTTATTAGGCAGCCTCATGCCGCTCCTCTTCTAACTCTAGGTGTTGCCTCACATCATAAATGTATTTTTACACTTACTGTGAGTCAGGTGAATCTACATATGCTCCTTAACTTTGTGGCAGGAATTGGTGTCACGACCCAACCGGAGGGCCATGAGGGGTACCCGGTGCTAGCCCACCCGGGCACCTCTTAACGTACATTCACATTTACATCTAGGTGAACCACATAGCTTAATCATAATTCCTATCCATCATTCATGCTAATCTCATTGGGCAACAATACATTTATATCACCGTTAACAACTATGCCCATATCAATGTACATAAGCCGACAAGGCTATCAAAATGATATACAAAATATAAGCCGACAAGGCTAAATACATCTAACCATATACACATGTCTACGAGCCTCTAAGGAGAGTATGTCACAACATATAGGCTGGACAGGATCCCGCCATGCCTATAAGTATGTACACAAAAGAATAGATACCAAAAGCTGTAGCTCCGAATGAAATGGAGCTCCGCTACGTAGTCCCTGAGTAATAAAGCTATGGATCAAGCCTGTCTCCCTAGCCACCTGCGGGCATGACACAGCGTCCACAAACAAAAGGACGTCAGTACGAAGAATGTACTGAGTATGTAAAGCATAATCAACATCATTATAGAAGCATAAGAGACAACATAAGAAATAGCATAAGATGGGAGGTAGTAGAACCATCGTCATAAACACTTACTTGCTTTTCATAGGGATCTTCCATTTCTAATACGTGATTGTGCACATACATCCTTATCCGTATCTGTATTTATTTTCATATTCATATACATATTCATATTCATATTCATAGCATACCCGACCATGAAGGATCGGTGTTTCACATTAGGCTTGGTGATTTATACATACCTGGCCCTACCAAGGCTCAGGGTTGTCCGTACCCAACTGCAGTGGTGCGTGCGTGATACGTATCATACCCGGCCATATAAGCTCGGTGTTACATAATAGTCATACATAAACACATATACATAAGAGCTCATAAGCAACTTTGACATCATTACTATCATCGTTTCATTGCATCTATCCTTAGAGGATCACTCATCATATAAGGAATTTCATAGAATCGTAACATAACGAGAATCATGAGCTTTAGTAGTTTTCAAAGATAGAATCATTTGGAGGACATCATAGGCTCATGAAAGAATAGATATATGGCCAAGGAACCATGCCTTATTGAAAGAAGGATTAGCCTTACATACCTTTTTGTTTAGCTATTCTATCGCTTGAACGTTCTCCTTCAATGCTCACGTTTCTACCTTCATTAGAGTTATACTAACATTAGAAAATCGATAGCTTAGCATACTTGACTAAGGCTAGAGAAAATTAGGCAGCATCTCCTTTGTTTATACAACTTCCTCCATATCATATATCAACTCCCAAACATCTATAATAACATTCACAACATCATAAGCAATAGTCTTTATTCACCCACATTACCCATATTCCTCAATTCACTTCAAATCATCCATATCCATAGTCATAGCACACTATTACATTCACTCATATACAATGTCTTTCCCATGTTCTTAATGTCATTTTTAACATAATCATAATCACAACATATCAAGAATCATGACTCATTCCAAGCTACTACTCAAAATGATACTATTCCCACATTCATGACCCATTTTCTATCTCCTTCTACAATCCGAGTCTTTCGACCTCTTAATACTTTAAACAACATGGAATGACCATAAAACTTACCTTAGATGGTGTAGGAATGGACTTTGGGTAGAAACACTTCACTTGAGCAAAACCCTAGTTCCACTTCCACTTGGATGTCTTGTCTTGGATGAACTTTAATGAGTTTCTTACACTTGATTCTGTTAGTTTGATGAAGTTGATCATCAATTTCCTTTGAATTCTTGTGAGAGAGGTGTGGAGAAATATTCTAGAGAGTTCTTGAGAGAAGGCGAGTGAAGATGAAATGAAATGAAATGAACTTGGTCCCCTTATTAATAATTCACAATCTGTCCCGCTTTGATTTCACGGACCAACATACGGTCCGTATAATTTATTCTAACCATATGTTTGGCCGTACTTTTGGTCCAGTGAAGGCTGCCAATGTGGGCAGAATATACGGCCTAACATACGGCCAGTATATTAATGCCCAGCTTTTTCGAAACGCGTTCTCGTCGACTCGTTTGATCTCCAATCCTTATGGAACCTTCTTAATACTTGTTTAGCACCTCATTAACAATCTAAGGGACGTTATAACTCTTCTCCAAAGCATCATCAAGTCATCATTAATTCGGTACTCGTAAATCCTTTTCGATACATAACGTATACCTTGCCTTCCTTGGCAAACTTTCTTCTCTTACTTCGGATGTCTTTGAAATCTCAATTAGGGTCACCAAAGGCTATTCCTTACTTATCGAAACATCGTATACTTCGTGCCCTTCGTTAGTCTATTCACCGTGCATTAACGAAAATTTTTTCGAGGTGTAACAATCGGACAATCACACTTTTTGCTCATTAGTTAACTTGTGACCTAAGTTTGGTAACCGTAGTGCTCCCACACTTAGATTCAAGAGCATCCAATAGATTTTTTTTTATAATCTTTTGAGTAAAATTCCATGTGACATCTTTACTACTCAGCAACGTAATGTGAGGTAGGAAATTCTTATTTTGAAGCGTTGTAGACTTCATCCATGACATTATTTACTATTAAAAAAAAAAGCCAACACATATTATAGTTTATTGTTTTAAAGTCTTATAATTGTTACCATTAAGCTTTTCACTTATGATAAGCTCTGGAACAATATTCTTTAAAGCATTAGACATGGTCTTTTTTAACACAAAAGTTCTAAATATTTGTAAAACACGAAGTTTCATAGTTAACATAAAAGCACACATGTTTAATGTTTTTGCATATACATAAATATAACATTAGCAAATTGACAGGGCTATCAAACATAAACATAAGCCCTAGAGTTGAAAGTTCACTATGTTCTCTATCATCGTCTTAGGATAGATGTTATGTATAAAATAATAATTATATTGACTCATGCTAAGTCACCATATTATTTTAATTCAATAAATATTTTTATTTCTTGATTAAACATGTGGTATATACACAAAAATATACAAACCGACTAGAAAATTTAGATCCTATTTCGATACGCTTATATATTAGTGGAATAATTTAATTAAATCTAAAAATTTGATTTTTATATGTTTAACGAATCAAGGAGAAAATAGACTTCAAGGGAGAGTGAGTAACATAGACATGTTGTATGTATCATATAATGATTTTACATATATTTTATTTTGAAAAATTTCAACTGAAAATAATTATACGCTATTATATTTTTAGAACAGTATGTCCAAAAATTATTTAAAAAATATGAAAAAAATCAGAAATTCAATTTCGAACAAAAAAAAAAAAAGAATATTGAAAACAGAAAACAAGGTGAGCCACACTCTTCAGAAACGTATTTCGCCCGAGAGTGGGATTTGTCTAGGCCAACAAACCAACCTTCGTCTCCTTGGAACTAGGATAGGCGACCCAAGTGCAACAAAAAAGGGTTTTGCGCAACCCAACTCATTTTTCTTCATCTTTTGGCTATTTTGATCCAATTAAGACGCGATGTTTTGTCCCAAACATATTTTAGGATTGATTTCAAGCATCAATTGCTCAAAAAATCATCAAAAAAGGTGCCAAAATTTGTTTGACAGGTCAGCGGGTCTTCCGGCCAAAACCATATTTTCCCGCTAATTTTTTATTAATTAAATAACTGATTTACATCCTAAACGTATTTTAGAACTGATTTAAACCATCAAATTAAAGTAAAATCATTCAAAGATTGATCCATATGATAAAAAATTGATGGGTTTTGTTCTAAACAAACCCTAGGGATTTTTCTTAAAATCCTGCCCAAAATTTCGATGAAAATCACAATTGATTATATGATTTTGCTGAAAAGCATATAAGTAACATATTAGCCAAGTCAATCAGAGAAAAATTGCATGAAACTGAGATTATTAAATTTTTGGGGTTAAATTCGTGACAATTAATCCCTACAACTTTAAAATTCAATATTGTATCTCACAAACTTCAAGGCCAAAAAATATGATCTACATATCGACGAAAATTTCTCGACGAGTTCTATAAAAATCCTAAGGTTTCATGCAAAAACTAGAGTTTCATGCAAAAACTAGACATTTATCGACATGAAATAATGCAATTAAATTACAAATTTAACATTAAAACCCTAGAAACTACGTGTTGCATACTAATCATGTCAACTATCAGAACACAATCCTATGGCTTTGATACCAATGTAGTATTTCAATAGTTAAATACTAGTTAGGAGACTTACCGGTTTCTTCATAGCGAAAACGGATCTGCAGCAACCACGACTCAATCACCGATTGTCGGGAATCCTCACGAAGTGGATGGATTCCCTTTGTCCACAGCCTAAATATCCTCAGAAGATGCAGAACGTTTTTTCTCTTTTTGGAAAGCTAACCCTAGCCATCATATTATAGTGGGAAAAATCTCTTTTTTCTTACACCCATAATGGTGTATTTATACACTAAGGGGTAGGATTAAGGAGGATCCGGGGTGAGCTACCAGCCGATTCATAGTACTAGATTCCCTTTCCTATTTCACTTTCTGTCCTTTGTTTCAGACAGTGTATTTCATACTTCTTCAGACTTGTATTTCATACTTCTTTAGGCTTGTATTCGCATCTTAGTAGTTCTTGTACCAGTGACACTAGATTTTGGGGGTTGTATCACTTTCCTTATGTTTTATGACTATTGGCTTTATTAAGACATTAAAATGACTTGTATGATTTCTTTTCCGCATTAAATTCCTTATTAAATTGTTTAACGGGTTGTGGATGGCTTACCGACTTGGTGAGAGTTGGTTCCTTCACGGCCTAGTAATTTGAGTCGTGACAAGAGGTGTATGATCCATAGATACAACAACTTCATTCTGGAGTTAGATTCATTGCTCATCAGTAATATGCTAAATAATACCACCAAACTTCAGAAATTGAGGGTTAAAAGTGAAGAAATTGTAAAGACCTTGAATCAAGAAAATGCTTCATCAGTATTACTCATTGCTTTAGAGAAGCAAATAAAGTTACATATTTCTTGGTCTGGCTACAACCTTGGATGAAGGCGCATCCGTTATCTATCTCTTTAAGAGCTTCCAACACAAGACAAAGGTTCATTCAACTTGATAAATGGACGCTACCTAGCATCCAAATTATGTACGACAAAGCTAACTTTTTTATGAGCTAATTAATCTGTATATGCTTAGAAGAAAGTAGCTTTTGTATGGGATCTTTCTTCCTAGCTGCTTCTTTTTGTCATGTGTCGTACATTCGAGGTAAGACAAAGGGTGTGTTTGGAATGGAGGATTTTCAATTTTTTCATGTTTGATTGGTCAAATATTTTGAAAAACATTTTTTCCTAGGAAAACAAGTACTTTAAAAATGAAGACCCTAATGAAACTAGGAAAAATAGGTGGCATTCCAAGCTCTTTGTCTTCTCCTCATCCTTCCAACGCCCCAACCCTCACCCCTTGACCATCCCTCCCTCCACTGCCAGCCCCGAACCCCCACTCCGCAACCCCTTTCCAACCCCCTATAGTGTTTTGTTAGATTACATATATAAAATGCTCTGGGTTTAGTATTTTTTTTTTTTTTTGCTTACTTACCAAACACTAGAAAATAAGTAAGAAATTCACTAGTTTTACAAGAACATTTCCTTCTTTCTCATGATTAAACAAAATACTTTTCTCCAAAATCTATCTTCCGAACAGTATAGTGAAATTAAATAAACCTATTTGCTCTCAATTAGATAAGAAAGAATTTAGGTACATTGCAATTGAGCGAAAATATTCTCAAGCACTATATGTTGTAAAAACAGAAATAGTACTATTGTAAATTAAAAAAGAAGTTCATATAATCAATAAAATAAGAATTTATGGTAGCACTCATTAGCAAATGATCCATTCATAAATCACACTTAGAAGTTTTAGATAACATAATAAGTAGCACCACACTTCATAAAATACACTAAAGAGGCTCACACACTATCATATGACCTAAATTGAACATAATAAACATACTTATATGTTCATGTCTAGTTCAAACTCCAGATAAAAGAGAAACTACTCCATCATCATTATTACATCTCCTTACCAAATTAACTAGATGCTTCACTATAAGAATAGCTTATGTAGTGAGCATATGTTAGAACTGGAATATCTCATTTTGTACAGTTATTGGGCATTGAAAGTCAGTCATGTTAGTCACAGTATATTGCTCATCTATCTGCAAAATAGCCAATGAAAAGAAAAAGGTTTAATTATAAGATGACTATTATCAATTAGAAAAAAGAAAAAGAAAATTCAAATATGTGGATTTCCAAATATGTTTATTGTCTTACCTTATCCTGTAAATATTTGTTTGCAGCTTCCAGTATCCCTTCCTGATAGAAAGGTGATCACAGTTTTAGTAATTAAACTAATTGAAGGATGCAAGAAACAAGTGCGACAACTAAATACTAAGCCATAATATGTTTAGCTAAGCCCATAAATTTCATTTTATATTAGAACAAAAACAAACTCCACTAATTACACGTTCAACTAGCATAACAACTCAAGTTATTCAGCATATCATGATTGACATTTGGAATGAAGCTTTTTAAACTTGTTTTTCGTAGTCTTCCCCTTCCCGTCCTATATAAATGATTTTTAAGGATTGATACACCCCTACGTTAATTAAGAAGGTTATTTGACTAAAAGACCTTTTATCCTTTCTCTTTAATCTACGCATAGGAAAATATAAAGAAATGTTAAAGAGTTCTTAGAAATTTGTTTAACCCTATATTAGACGAGGATAATTTTGAAAAAAACATAATAGCTTCTTAATTTTTTAAGAAGTTACATAATACTAATACTCTCTCTGTCTCAATTTATGTGGCGCTGGATAAGATTTCGTGAGTCAAACCTTTCTGTTTTGACCGTGTATTTGGATATGAATTTTTTTAAGTTTTTTAAAATAAAATTTACATGCTTGGAAACTAGGTAAAAATTTACTATATATTACATAATTGACAATTCAAAATATTTAAAAAAACATATGAATAAATGACGGTCAAAGAAAAGCTCGTTTGAATCTCGAAATCCGAAAGGTGCCATGACAGTGGGAGTAGTAAACTTTTTTTCGATACATTATGCACTGTAATAAAAGCTGGATGTTGCCTAACCTTATTCTTCAGCAGCTGGATCTCTTGAAACATGATATCCATCTGCAAGATAGTTTTAGAAAATCAAAAAACTCTCAATTCACATAAATAAAAGTAGACTAGATAATGTTGATATATAACTAGCGTTTTCATGAAATTATTACCTTTGCTGAACGAATATGATACATCCAAATTTCAAGGTACTTTTCAAGTGAATGCAATTCATCCAGTGTCATTGTTCCAGCGCCTCCCCCATACATGTAGCTAAGGAGACATTTTTGGATAATTAAACTTTATATCATTATTGACGAAGAAGATTAAGAAAACAAAGAGAAAGAACTAATAAGTTGAATAACACTTAATTAATTATAATTATACTTCAACATACAGTCATCAAAGTATTACCAATTCCAATTCAACCCAAAATGCGCCCTTCTCTTTTTATTTTTTTATTTTTTTGAGACAGTTTTTAAGGAAATAATTGAAGAGTAAAGAAGATATATGCATACATTGTCATGATCACATACTAGCTTGATGTTATTGGTAGTTCGAAGGAAAATAGATACTGGTCAATATCACACCTGAACTATAATTTTTTCGCCAATTTCACGCTCTAACTACCAGTTGTTTTCTTTTTCTACATGAACTATCACCATTTATGTATTAAAATACAACTAGTTGATAGTTCATGTTGAAAAAAGGAACAAGTGATAGTTAGCCTATTAACTCGAAGAAAAAACCACCTATTTCTTAGGGTAAAGTGGACCTCCTAAATAACTCGTTCTACTTCTCCCAACGACAGAAACTATACAACTTGACTTTCAAGGAATCTTTTCTGAAAAAATAATGAAATTTGATTTCAATCATTTGATACTTGCTAGGTATGCCATTAAAAGGTCATTTTTCATATATTCTCAGGACTTGAACTTGAGACTATTGATTAAGGGTAGAGGCCTAGAGGGTGGTATGCTATTCGTTCCCCACAAACACCCATTAGAACTTTTTGTAAACGTAAAACCATTGATACTAAACGCATTAATTTAGACAAAACTGCAGATTTCAATTAGTACTAGAATACAGATATTTAATTCGTAACACAACTTTTAGGAATTAGTAGAGATACTTCGTTCAATGTCATCTATAAAGAGAAATTAGTTAAATTGAGGAATGATAAACATATATACCTTAAGCCTTTCTGGAGTACGTCAATCTCATTCTTCAGCATGTTGATCTCCTCTTTTGGGTCCTAAAGAATATATTGTTCATTCATTACTAACATATAAGAAAAACTGTCATCCTATTTGAATGGAGTATTTATTTCTAATACAACTTCGCCAGAAAGCAGTACACCTTAGCATAAAAACAAATTCTTTAGGGCATTAAAATTTTCATTTAGACGAGGTAGTACTGTTCATAAGTTAAGTGCATGACTTTTCAGTTTTACTTATTTTTGCTAATTTCTCATTGCCCAGCAATTAAAAATTTTAAAAACCAGAAATTTCTTGATGAAAATTACAGCAGCAAATAACAGAAAAACAAAAAAGTATATAAGCATATATATATGTGTGCGTATACATGCACGAATTTTCACAACTAGGCTCATCTCTTGCAATTCTCCTTTCTTAATTATTACCAAGATATTTTCCCTAACAGAAAAAGTAATATAAAAAATTAAGAAGTATATATAAGCTTTAGAACGATAGCTTTCTCTACTTTTACAGTTCTAGTCACATTTTCTAAAGCATATTAAGCTTTACAAAATGAATAATTAAGAAGTATATAAGCTTTAGAACGATAGCTTTCTCTACTTTTACAGTTCTAGTCACATTTTCTAAAGCATATTAAGCTTTACAAAATGAATATAAGCAGAATGTGAATAACGACAGCCATTTATTTTGTTCTCTTTTTCCTCAAAACCAAGATTTACTTTTTTTTTCTTTTTCTGGAGGGTACCTTTATGAGTAGATAGTTTTCTAGTCAAAAAGCAAGAAATACAAAGGAAGGGATCCTCACTTATTACAAAAAGATTAATATCCTTTTTTAATTTCATGGTTCCAGTTCGTGACACTTAACGTGATAATGCAATTAATCACAAGGAAGTCACAAAGCATGAAGCATCCCCTGCAGTTTTGTCTCCTAAAAGTGAGTATATGCCTGAATTAAATATTGTTATCTTCACCCATTGGACTGAATATATATCTTATTGTGCTAATCACTTTCCATGTGTCAAAATGCAATAGTATATCACTAGAAGCAGCATCTGATGCTAAAATTGACATTACAACGGGAGTTTAATTAGCCTGACATGATCGTGTAAAAAATATTTACACAATCAAATTAGTAGAAAATATACTTATGTTATAAGAAAATTTATGTAAAAAAAATAAAAAAATTTGGTAACTAGAAAAAAAAGAAGAAGATAATTAACCACCTATAACATGTTACACTAAACTAATAAAGTAAAAGAGCTTCTATATCGTATGGATTTAACTTAAATCCTTACAAACTAGTATTACTCACTGATCTGCCCATTGATTCTTTTTTCTTATATGCCCCTTATTGTTTTTCATGAATTAGAGATGATCCACTGAAAAATAAAGAGCGTCTTCATCAACTCCACAAAAGTGAAAAAGAAAACATTTAACATCTAAAGTGAAAAACAAAACATTTAACATCTTTTTTAGAGTTTCCCCTTCATGATCAGGTTTTGGGATTGGGCTGTGGGGGTTGTCATAAATATGACAGTTTTATCCTTAAGATTTACCAGAGCTTGTTTATCTTTGGCTTCCTCAGCCACCTCAGCTCCCTTGGTTGACTTCAGGTACTTCTCAATCAGACCTTGCATGGTTCTTTCATCATAAAACGCAAAAATGAGAAATTAAGAGCAAAACAAAACTTAAAAACTAAAGGATAAGAGCTACAGTAAGATTTTAGGATAAATATAAAAATAACAAAAGTGCAAACCAATAAGCTAGTAATACTTTTATTATCTTGTTATGCATGCATATGGAATTACTCAATACTGAAATAGGCATGATTTTCTACGGTCGAATCCGTTAGAACGCTACCGAAAATCTGGAAAATAATTCGCGACAAACACATTTTCGACAAAAAATCTGTTGGAAATTTTGCATGTTTTCAATAGTCTTATAAATTAATATTTAATTTTGCGTATCATTGTGAAATGACAATAGAAAGAATTTGAGTATCCATGGACTTGTCTCGATTCATAAAACTCTTAGTTGCCAACTAGTAGTTGTACATGTTGTGATTTTTGGAGAACTTATGATAAAGATATTCACATACATGTATTTATTATATTGCACTATGCATAAAGAAAGCGAATACAAAATTTAGAGACTAGAGAGACAGTACTAAGTTTAAAGCGAATTCAATTTATACTAAAGTGATTGAACACACTTACTGCACTACACGTGTACTTAAACAGAGAAACTATATCGGATTCAGTAACTTATATGATGTGTATATGACTTTATAAGTCCAATACAGGAAAGACACAAAATATATATTTATACAATTAGGTTTCTTATAAGGTAAATATTATAGGTAAATCTCTACGATAAACATTAATTGATAATCTGATAATTATAAAATAGAGGTAATAGTAAAAAACACACTTGAACTCCCCCAACTATTAGCCGTTCTATTTTCCTATCTGAACTATCATCATCTATGTATTAAAACACACCTATAGTTGAGTAGATGGTGATAGTTTAGATAGGAAAGGGGACCAACTGATAGTTGGCTTAGTCAAATTCGAAGTGTTAATACATAGATGGTGATAGTTCAGAAAGGAAAAAGGAAGAACCGATAGTTGACCTACTCAGTTTCAAGGTGTGTTTAATACATAGATGATGATAGTTCAGGTAGGAAAAGGGGAACAACTGATAGTTGACCTAGTCAGTTTCAAGGTGTGTTTTAATACATAGATGGTGATAGTTTAGGTAGGAAAAGGGAAAAAACTGATAGTTGGCGTAATCAGCTTCGAGGTGTGTTTTGATACATAGATGATGATAGTTTAGATAGGTAAAGAGAACAGTTGTTATCGATGTATCAAGCGGAACAGTTGCTATCGATAATAGTCAATTTTGAGGTGTGTTTTAGTATTTGTTATCGATGGTTAAACTTATATATACGTGTACGTACGTAACATAAAAATCATGTCTAGAAAGAGAGGTGTACCCTTTGGTGGCGAGTTCATAGAGCTTTCCATGAGCGGAGAAAATGAATAAGCCAATTTCAGCATCGCACAAAACGGAAAGCTCCTTCGCCTTCTTAAGAAGCCCTGCTCGGCGTTTGCAGAAGGTCACCTGTCGATGCACCGGGTTCTCTATCCTCTTCATTTGTACCTTTCCACGAGCCATTTCTTAATTTCTTTCTGAATTCAATCACAAATTAGTTAAAAGTATTTTTTGAGTGTTGTTGGCTGCTTCTTTGCAGACAACCTCCCACTAGTTTGAACTAGCTTCGAGGTTGTTGCACTACTCTTGTTATTATCTACTTAGTTTACTTGCTTAGCACAACTTCACCTCTTCTTCTCTGATGTTTTCTTCCCTTTTATACATCCTATTTTGATTCTTAATTCTCTTCCGCTGTTTTCCACACACTAGCTATTAAACAATAACACTACTTAGTTGGCACTCAGTACCTTTCCACATCACTAGGAATCTTAATTATGTTACTCTATGGTAAGTACTATTGTACATTCTATTTTTTCATATTGCATACCTAAGCAATTTCGTCGCCAACCGCTTAACAACACCTGGTGAATCTTGATGTTATTAATTTTGCTGCTTAAAGACAACAGATATCTTTAGTACGGAAAATAGTCGTGTCACATGATTATTGGCTTGGTATAAGAGATTGTAGTTTGGAGGCTAATGTAAAATTTTGAACACCCACCCACCCAACCCCCACTTTTTTTCCTCTCTTGAAGCATGGGTTCTTTCCCTTTCCTCTAAAGTACGGATTCTTTTATTAACAAAAAAAATTAATACCAAGTTGTTCCTCGAAGAAAAACTTAATCCAAAGGTGTTCTATACTAGCAGAATATATAATTTGTTGATGTATTTAATTAGATATTACTAGTATACAAAGTAAAGAGAATTGATGTTTTGTCCGTCTGGTAAGATAGGTCAGGGGCCGAGGCTAATAAATATTCAAGTATAAGAGCTAATTAGGATATTTATGAAAAGTTTAGATGTGCGTTAAATAAATTATGCCAAGTTTAGAAGGGTAATATTGAGGTATTTTAGCTACAGAGAATTGAACTTGATCTATGGCAATTTTGGTCTGGTTCACCTATATTCTTTGTGTTTTGCCTCATTCTTGTATAATAAAGTTAACTCACTAGGATAGAAGAGAAGAGACATGCCAGTTGAGCTTAAGGGATTAATTGCTATGGACAAGTGGGATTTTCCTTTGTTCAGGATTTAGAAGACTACTAAGCGAACTTTTTTATTGTATTCTTGAAAATATTCTCAAGATTTCTATGTAAATATTAGTGGTGATTGGTAGGATAGTCAAAGTAAATGGAACTACTTCCAAGTTTCACCATTTGAACATTCCCATGTATGTAACTATGCGTGGAGGAGTCCTCCAAATCAGTATAGATCTAACTATCTGGACATGATAGGTACACTTCTTTTTCATGCGTCATATTGTAAAGAAGTGAGTATGTTCAATAATCACTTAGGATGTGAAGAGGTAAGGTTTGTATATGTGTGTGTATATATATCATTAGTATAAGGAAAATTTTATACTATTAAATTATGTTTAAATATTGTAAAATGTAACTTGTCTTATTTTCAATATTACAAATTTCATATTTTAAGGCCCCGTTTGGACATGGTTTGAAATCATGTTTGGATATGCAATTTGGATATTTTAAGGAGTATTTTGTCTTATAGACATAAAAAAAAACCCACAAGTTGTGAAAACTATCAAAACATTCTCAATTCTTATACAATCTTACCAAATGAGCAAGTCTTAGTTCATAACAAAATTAATACGCTAATTCATAACAACCGGCTCAAAATTAATACTAGAAGACCTTTCTAAAAATACAACATCAATTGATCAAATTTTAGTTCAATAAATAAAATTAAACTATAGGTCTTTTTTTTACAAAATTAAAAGGGTGGTAGACATAAATAAAATTTGGTGGAAGTTAATGAGATTGGTAAATGATTGATGGGGGTAATTGTTAAAAATATCTACCAACTTATGAATCTTTTTTTTACAAAATATATACTTATGGGTTAAATTTTATATTTAAAAAAGTTGAAACCATGGTTTCAAACCCCAAATCATGCCTTTTTGAATGATTTGAGGTTTGAAACCATAGTTTCAAACGCATGTCCAAATGCTGGTTTGAAACCATGGTTTCAATCCACGACATGGCCAAACGCCTACTAAGAAGGCTTATCTATAACTATCATTTTTCCCGAATGACCTAATCAATCTTATAAATAAAATACTGAAAATGACGATGTATATCCCACCCAAAGATTTCATTTTGGAATTTGGGTGGTTCCAAAAAAATAAAATAAAAAACACTAGTGGTGATATTTGAAAAGAATTGGCAGCTCCCCTCGGTACTAAAAATCATATGCTCGAAAACACGAAAAACAAAAATCCACCACCAAGCTTTATTAGATAGTATCCAAGTGACCACCCAAATTATAGGAGAAAATTGTGTGTGGGTCAGTGCTCAACCTAGTCAGCATCAACTGCTTTTTCATGTGCATCCCAACTATTTCTCAACCAATGAGCTGCCCATATATGTCGGAATCACATTTCCTAGGACAACTTCTGACTTCCACCAATGGCCTTCACACTTTGCCCCCCTTTCTTAAATACCCTCTGTTTCAATTTATTTGAACCTATTTCCTTTTTAAGTTCAAGTAAAAACGAATAATTCTTTCCTAATTTGGAAACAAATTTACTTTATGAATGATTTACGACCACATAAATTTTCAAGGCTTATTTTGAACCATAAGTTTCAAAAAAAGTCTTCCCTCTTTCTTAAATGTCGTGCTACTAAAAATGGGTTCATATATAAATTGAAACGGAGGGTAATATCTTTCCCTCGATTTCAATTTATGTGAACCTATTTTTTTTTTAATCTGTACAAATGGATGACCTTTTTCCTAATTTGGAAACAAATTTTTATGAATGATTCTACAACCACACAAATATTTAAGACTTATTTTGAACCACAAGTTTAAAAAATCTTCCCTCTTTCTTAAATGTCGTGTCCAGTCAAATGAGTTCATGTAAATTGAAATGGAAGGAGTAATATAATACTCCCTCCGTCCCAAAAAGATTGTCCTCTTTTGACTTGGCACAAAGTTTAAGAAATAAAGGAAGACTTTTGAAATGTGTGGTCTAAAACAAGCTTTAGATATTTGTGTGGCTGTAAATCATCTTATAAAGTTAAATTGTTTCTAAATATAAAAAGGGGATAATCTTTTTGGGACAGACTAAAAAAGAAAGGAGGACAATCTTTTTGGGACAGAGAGAGTATATTATAAGTATGCTATTAAGGTTTCCTAACCTTTTACTTTCATCTTTAAACTAGAACAATGTCTTTCTCTCTTCTCCCCACCCCAAAAACACATCCTTCTGATCATAATGTTTACTCGTAGGCTTTTATGCTTTTGGTTACTTTTTCGAATCAAGCTTCAAACGGTGCCCTTTTTACCTTTCGATGATAAACAAATCCATTAAATGGTCAAGTCAGAAAAGGTGCAAAAATGCATAACACTTGATTATGAAGGATGGAATCTTGTCAAATCAAACATGGGCACCCAATAAAGAAAAACAAATACAATATGTAAAATGACAAAAAGATAATATGTGATCTTCCTCTTCACATCTTCATTGGCTGCATGGAGAATGTTTATGCACTTGGCACGTGTATATTCTGATATAAAAATGAATCTCATTCCCAAGTGGAGGATCTTTTTGTGATTTATATTTTTGATAATTAATTAATATAAAGCTTTTGATTCCAAAATCTATTGCTAAAATAGTACTGTAATGTAAAACAAAGGACTAAAGTTGGAAGGCATAGAGAACTTCTATCGTGGATCATTTTTATATGCTAAAGACAATAAAGAACCTCGGTGTCTAGTGAGGAGGTGTTGAAAGAAGCTTTCAATAAAGACTAAAAACAATTGGTCACTAGATGAATACTATCAGCGCCTCCATGCAAGTTGTGCTGGAATATTAGAACACCGTTTAATGGGAAGCCATTGATGGAATTCAAGAAATATTCCATGATTCGAAAAGGATTTAATTTGTATTATTACACTTAATTCAATCTTTTTGTTCTTTCGATTTGATTTCTTAAAATTAATCCAACAACTTGGGCATTCACCTCTCGTGGTAACAGGGGATTTGACATTAACCCCTAACTTATTTATTAATAGACAAAATGAGTATAAAAAGGACACAAAACCAAAAATCCCGAATAAATATGCATAAATAACAACATATCCTTAGACTTAATACTTTAGATTCTTGAACATCCGGGCAAATCACTCTGAGTACAAAGAGACTGTCCAGAAAATCTGGTATGAAGAAGTTTCTGGTAATCCTATGTACATCCTCCACCAAAAGATAAAAAAAACTTGTAAAGCCCTGAGTTCTTAGTCTAGGGAAGCATTTGGGGATATCTATGAAGAGCCCAAGAGGCTAGAAGCTAGGATGAAAGTGTTGGAAGAAAACAGTGTTACCAACAATACTGAGGAGAACAGAAGAGAACTTTCCAAAATGCAAGGCTGAATTTACTAGATTCCTCAAACTCCAAGATTCCATTCTTAGACAGAAAGCAAGAATAAAATGGCTAGAAGATGGGGATGCCAATACTGCCTACTTCCACAACACTATCAAAGACAGAAGGAAAAGTTGAACATCAGGAAAATTATGGATGAGCAAGATCAATGGCTTGAAGGGAACGATATAATTGCGGGCTGGTAGATACTACCAGAATCTTTTCTCTCAAGATAATGGTAACCCTGACTATAGCCCAATCAATCTCCTTCCAAGATGCATTAATGGAAGAAGATGATGACAGGCTCAGCTCAACCCCTTCCATTCAAGAAATTAAAGACTGTGTTTTCTCACTTGATCCTGACAGTGCTCCAGGGCCTAATGGCCTTAGTGGATTCTTCTATCAAAGTTCTTGGGATATTATTGCTCTAGACCTCCACAGAGCTATAACAGCATTTTTCTCAGGTGATATCCTTCCAAAATTCTATATTCATACTTGTCTTGTACTAATTCCTAAAATTGAGCATCCCCAATCCTTCTCAGATTTGAGACCTATTAGCCTTTGTAATGTTTCTAGTAAGATTATTGCTAAAATTCTTAATAATAGGTTAAGCTCTAACCTTCCTAGAATTATCTCCAAAAACCAAAGTGGCTTTGTTAAAGTTAGAGTCATTACTGAAAATATTCTTCTTGCTCAAGAGATTATGTCACGACCCAACCGGAGGGCCGCGACGGGCACCCAGTGCTAACCAACCCAGGCACTTCTCATCATACTTTCTCAATTACGTCTAGGTGAGCCACTTAGCTAAATCATACTTTCATTCATCATTCATATTAATCCCATTGGGAAACAACACATCTATATCATCATTAGTAACTGTGCCCATATCAATGTACATAAGCCGACGAGGCTAACAAAAACAATATCCCAAAATATAGGCCGACAAGGCCGAACACATCTAACCATATACACATGTCTACGAGCCTCTAAGAAGAGTACGTCATATCATATAGGACAGACCCCACCGTGCCCATAAATATGTACACAAAAGAATCTATACCAAAGCTCATAGCCCGAATGAAATGGAGCTCCGTATGTAGTCCCCGAATAATGAAGCTATGGATCAAGTCTCCGTCTCCGGCCACCGCGGGCATAAAGCGAGCGTCCGCAAACTAAAGAACGTCGATGCGAAGAATTTACAGAGTATGTAAAGCATGATCAATATCAATATGGAAGCATAATAGACAACATATGAAATAACATAGGATGGGAGATAATAGTATCATCGTCATAGCACTTACTTGCTTTCCATAGGGACATTCCATTTCTATTGCGTATCCGTGTACATACATCCTTATCCGTACTCATTTACCTTTCGTATCCATTTTCGTATTCGTATTCATATTTCCATTCCTACTCATGTTCATATCATACACATTGCATATACATAGCCTTTACTTAGCATTTACATATACTTAGCATATTCGTACTCATATTGATGTCATATACATAGCATTTATATAGCATACCCGACCACGAAGGTTCGGTGTTTCACATACCTGGCCTACCAAGGCTCAGTGTCATATATACCTGGCCCTATGAAGGCTCAGGGTTCTCCGTACCCAACTACAGTGGTGCGCGCGCACTATATATATATATATATATATATATATATATATATATATATATATATATATATATATATATATATATCTATATATACATATTTACTATATTCTACCCGGCCATATAAGCTCGGAGTTTCACAATAGCCACACATAGGCAAATATACATATAAGCTCGTAAGCATCGTTATCATCATTACTATCGTCGTTCATTACATCTATCCTTAATGGATTTCTCGTCATATAAGGGACCTAGTACAATCATAACATATCGAGAATCGTAAGCTTAGTAGCTTTTAGAGATAGGATCACTGGAGAATATCGTAGGCTCGTAGAAGGATAGATATTTGGCCAAAGAACCATACCTTATGAAAGAAGGGTTAGCCTTACATACCTTTCCGTTCAACTATTCTATCACTTGCACGTTCTTCTTCAATGCTCACGTTCTACCTTCATTAGAGTTATACTATCATTAGGGAATCAATGACTTAACATACATGACTAAAGCTAGAGAAAATTGGACAACATCTCCTTTGTTTATGCGACTTCTTCCATATCATATATCAACTCCCAAACGTTTATAATAACATTCACAACATCATAAGCAACACTCTTCACACACCTATAATATCCATATTTCCCAATTCACTTCAAATTATCCGTAACCATGGACATATCACACTATTACATTCATTCATATACAATGCCGATTCCATGT